>NC_057801.1:285652775-285952775 GCF_018294505.1 Triticum aestivum | reverse complement strand
CAGCAAAAATATGTCAACTCCATTCTAAGAAGCGTGTGCGTATCCTTGCATCATGAAATTTTATAGCATTCTGATCATATTTTCTACATGTTTCTTACCCCTCTCTCTTTTAGAAAATAAGGCTAAACAATAGAAGATTTCTGCACCGGGATCGTATTCGAGGAAAGTATCTTGCGGGAATTCTCTGTGCTCCAATGCTAATGTAAGTAGCTGTTGTATATCACTATATTTTTACATCAGCATGTATTTTGTTAATCGGCGTGAATCCAACCTTTATCTGGTCTACATTTAGTTGTAGCAAAATGTATAGGCGACAATGTTGATTTTTGTAAGGAAAACTGCCTGGTAGTTTTGCATACTGAGCTGCATGAGTGTACTACCTCATATCATGCACATTACTGAATTGTAGTGCTGCTCTGGTTGCCCATTCATTCATTGTGTCAATGTTGCTTTCGTATTACCTTACCTAGCTGATGATAGTTGTGCCATATTGTGTTAATTTGGTGTAGGCTGGTGTGGTCTGGTTGCCCAAATGTTCGTTGCATCAATGTTGCTTTCCTATTATATGACCTGGCCAATGATAGCAATGCTAGTGTGTTAATTTGGTGCAGGCTGCTGAAGATAAGAAGACAAACTCTTAAAACAACAAGGCAACCCCATTGTTTCTTTCCAATAAATCTAGGCCAGGTAATATGGCAATAACTCTTGATTAATCTGTTTGGTTCCCCTCCTAATTTATGATATGATGTAGTGTTCGGGACACTCTCCAGTATCAATAATACAAGCCTGACAAAATTGCCATCTGAATCTGTTCAGTTTCCTCTATCTCGAATGCAATGAAAAAATGTATGTTTGTGAACCAATTACTTGTTGAAGCAATGATGAAAATGGTGGAGGAATTAGAGGTGCACATTCATGCGCAACAACAACTAGTGAATGTTTTTAGAGACGGTGTAGCAAAGCAGCAAGAACTTGCCCACATGCTTATGGGCATCATCCGCGCTGAGGTTGCAGATTGTGACGTTGTAGATCATTAGGTTCTGTTCATTTATTTGCACTGCCATCAATCTTTGATCGCCCAGTGGATGTAGTTTCCTATAATATATGCTGCATGTGCAATGTTTTTCCCTGTATGCCATACCTTTGCTTAGTGCGCCTCGCGTTCCAACTAAATGGTCGCTAGGAAGCTAAAAAGGCAGTGAAATTATTAGTTAGCACGAACAGTCATGGGCCCTATATGAAGGAAGTAGCCCACTAGCCTTAATGAGCTTCCCTAATGGAAGCAGCCCACTAGCCTTAACAGACGAGTGCTTTTGAGTTTATTCTTTTTTCAGAAGATTAATATACAAATTCCTCACGTCCACCAATTTATTTTAGAATTTTTGGAGTTACATAAGTATAAAAAATATTCAGATTGCTACAGACTGTTATGTTTTTGACACATTCTGTTTTCTTTGCGTTGTGTGGTTGTTTTGATGATTCTATGGTTTTCTTCGATGAGTTTTTGACATAGAGAAGTTGGAATACAGTAGATATAATGCAAAAAAATAAGAATAGGTTTGATACAGTACTTATAGTACTGGTTTGCTTTCTTATACTAACGGATCTCACGAAGGTTTTGTTTGAGTTTTGTGTGATTGAAGTTTTCAAGTTTTGGGTGAGCTTACGATGGATGAAGGAATAAGGATTAGCAGAAGGGTAAGCTTGGGGATGCCCGAGGAACCCCAAGATAATGTTCAAAGAAGTATCAATCAACTAAGCTAGGGGATGCCCCCGAGTGGCATCCCCGTTTTCTTCTAACAACCATCGGTATTTTACTTGAAGCTATATTTTTATTTGTCACATAATATGAGTTTTGCTTGGAGCGTCTTGTATGATATGAGTCTTTGATTGTTTTGATTTATGTTCTAAGTGTTGAATCCTTGCTGGGCACTCCCTTTTGAGAGAGCCAACAATTATGTTATACTTGCTCCTATGCTTCAGTTAAATTTGAAGCCATTGATTTGCTCTAGTGCTTCACTTATATCTGTTTGAGCACGGTGTGCTTTCTTATTTTTGAAGAAATGCTCTCATGCTTCACTCAGATTTATTTGGGAGTTAGCAAATTTTTAAGAAATTCTCTCTTGCTTCACTTAGATTATTTTCAGAGAAAGAAAAATTATGCTCATGATCGTCACTTATATTTGTTTGAGCTTATCAAAAGCAACATATGAAGAATAGTCCCAAAGTGATAGATATCCAAGGGGGATATAATAAAAACTTCCATGAAGATCATTTGACAAAATAAACTTGATTGTTAGTAATGGTTTTGAGGTATGACGATATGATATGTGAGTCATGTTGATGAGTAATTGTGCTTTAGTAAGAATATTGATGTTAAGGTTTGTGATTCCCTATGCAACCACGAAAGTCAATAGTTATGCAATGAAATTTATATCCTACTTATGGTGCATTATTTGGTGTTACTTATTCTTAATGCTTGGGTATGAGTTTTTTCGCTTTTTGGTTGGTCGCTTCTCAATCTTTTTGCTAGCCTTCATTTTGCACTAAGTATGATCACTACTTGTACATCCAAAACCCTTTAAACCAGTTTTGCCTTATGAGTCCACTATACATACCTATATGCGGTATTTCCATGCCGTTCTAAGCAAATTTGCATGTGCCAACTCTAATTTTGAAAATAAATTTCGCTTTTGTGTGCTCTACCGCTCGCGAGGCGGTGAAGAGTGACCAATATTTCCCATGCTAGATGTGTTATTCTCACGATGAGTGTCTATTCACTTTTCATTGCATGAGAGTATGGCAAAGGTATTAGGGATGCCCAGTCCCTAAATGAATAATGAATTTACTTTATGTTATCAAATAATAAATTCCTTGGAAAGTGTTGGTATGGAGGGCACCCGTGTATACGGTTAGCCATGGAAAGTGAAAGTAGTGGTGGAATAGGAATAAACTTTATTTTATGTTTGGGAACCGCCTATGATGTATCTAGCATGGAGACTGTTGAGAGCTCCAAGTCGTTTTCGTTGGTGGGAAAAGTATGCCTCTCAATTTTTTTCTTATCTCTCAATTTAAGCTTTGAGCTCTGGCACCTCTACAAATCCCTACTTCCCTCCGTGAAGGGCCTTTCTTTTACTTATGTAATTTTTATTTTGAATTTGAGTCTCCATCTTCTCGTATAAAGCACCAAGTAAGGGGCACTATGATCGTATTTGAGCATTGGGTGTAGCTAATATTCAAGTGTGTTTCATGAATGGATCAATGACTGAGCATGATGGGTTAGGGATAACTTGCTTTTGTGTTGATATTTTGAAAGACATGGTTGCTTGTTGGTATGCTTGAGTACTAAAGTCTTCATGTCAAAACTAGACTATTGCTTTGAATCATGTTAGGCAGCAATCCACATCAAAAATTCTGTTTTTATCATTTACCTACTCGAGGACGAGCATGAATTAATCTTGGGGATGCTAATATGTCTCCAACGTATCTATATTTTTTGATTGTTCCATGCTGTTATATTATCATTATTAGATGTTTTACAATCATTTTATAGTCATTTTATATCATTTTTGGTTACTATCCTATTGACATAATGCCTAGTGCCAGTTGCTGTTTTCTGCATATTTTTTACATCGCAGGAAATCAGTATCAAGTTGTGTCCAAACGCAGCAAAACTCCTGCAGGATTCTTTTTGGGCCAGACATCCAGTGGGCCAAGGAAGCACCTGGGGTGGCTCGAGGGGAGCAGCACCCACCAGGGTGCGCCAAGAGGCCCAGGCGCACCCTGGTGGGTTGTGCCCACCTCGGCTGCCCCCCTGAACCGCCTCTTTGCTCTATAAATACCCCAATATTCCAGGAACCCTAGGGGAGTCGATGAAAATCAATTCCAGACGTCAAAGAGTCCAGAACCACTAGATCCAATCTAGACACCATCACGGAGGGGTTCACCACTTCCATTGGTGCATCTCCGATGATGCGTGAGTAGTTCTTTGTAGACCTATGGATCTGTAGTTTGTAGCTAGATGGCTTCCTCTCTCTCTCTTTTGATTATCAATACAATGGTCTCTTGGAGATCTATATGATGTAAGCCTTTTTGCGGTGTGTTTATTGGGATCCGATGAACTTTGAGTTTATGATCAGATCTATGTTTTTATCCATGAAAGTTATTTGAGTCTTCTTTGATCTCTTATATGCATGATTGATTATAGCCTCGTATTTCTTCTCTGATATTTGGTTTTTTTTGGCCAACTTGATCTATTTATCTTGCAATGGGAAGTGGTGCTTTGTAGTGGGTTCGATCTTACGGTGCTTGATGCCAGTGACAGAAGGGGAACCGACACGTATGTATCGTTGCTACTAAGGATAACAAGATGGGATCTATATCTTCATAATAGATAAACGGATCTTGTCTACATCATGTCATTGTTCTTATTTCATTACTCTGTTTTTCCATGGACTCAATACACTAGATGCATTCTAGATAGCGGTCGATGTGTGGAGTAATAGTAGTAGATGCAGGCAGGAGTCGGTCTACTAATCTTGGATGTGATGCCTATATAATGATCATTGCCTAGATATCGTCATGATTATTCGAAGTTCTATCAATTGCCCAACAGTAATTGTTTTCCCACCATTTGCTATTTTTCTTGAGAGAAGCCACTAGTAAAACCTACGGCCCTCGGGTCTCTTTCCATCATATTTGCCTCTGCGATCTATTTTCCTTTGCATTTATTTCCAGATCCATTAAACCAAAAATACAAAAATACCTTGCTGCAATTTATTTATTTCATGATCTATTTATCCTATCTACCACTTTTACCTCACGATATTTGCCTGTCTTGAGGCGCCATACCCCGAAAGGGATTGAGCCCTAGATTGGTTCCGACTAGGTTCTGCCTCGAGACGGCGGCTCTTCGTCCCAAAAGCTTCCTTCTGATTTTTTCCAGGGCAAAGGACACCTTATACAAGAAGATGGGCATTAGGGGGCTTCCAGGTGGCCCACGAGACAGGGGGGCGCGCCCTCCACCCTCGTGGACAGTGGGTGGCCCCCCTCTGGTGCTTTCTTCGCCCAATATTTTTAATATATTCCAAAACTGACTTTCGTGGAGCTTCAGGACTTTTGGAGTTGTGCATAATAGGTCTCTAATATTTGCTCCTTTTCCAACCCAGAATTCCAGCTGCTAGCATTCTCCCTCTTCATGCAAACCTTGTAAAATAAGAGAGAAAAGACATAAATATTGTGACATAATGTGTAGTAACATCCCATAATGCAATAAATATCGATATAAAAGCAGGATGCAAAATGGACGTATCAACTCCCCCAAGCTTAGACCTTGCTTGTCCTCAAGCGGAAGCCGACATCGAAAAATTTGTCCACATGTTTAGAGATAGAGGTGTCAATAAAATAAAATACGGACATGAGGGCATCATGATCATTCTTAGAATAGCAATATATATATATTGTCATATGATTTCTTATGCTAAAGTGACAATCTATTCACAATGTAAAGATGAATCAGATACTTCATTGAAAACTAGCAAACTATAATCTCAGCCATTGAAGCAATTGCAATTTATCATAACATCGGAAACAGTCAATATAAGAGCTTTTCAACAAGTCCACATACTCAACTATCATTTAATCTTCCACAACTGCTAAAAGTCACGCGGTACTTATGGGTATGAAGTTCCAATCGGACACAGAGAAAGAGAGGGGCTTATAATTTTGCCTCCCAACCTATTACCTCAGGGGTAATGTCAACAATAATGCTTTATGAAAACCCACATCCAATTGGATATATATATCAGGATCTTTCCAACACATAGTGCTTGCCAAAGGATAAAGTGTAAAAAGGATAGGTGAAGATTTGCATGACTCTTGTATAAGGTAGAAGAAAAAAAATAAAAGATAGGCCCTTCGCAGAGGGAAGCAGAGGTTGTCATGTGCTTTTATAGTTGGATGTACAAAATCTTAATGCAAAAGAACATCACTTTATATTGCCACTTGTGATAGGGACCTTTATTATGCAGTCCGTCACTTTTATTTCTTCCATATCACAAGCTCATATGAAGCTTATTTTCTCCACACGAATAGACCATACATATTTAGAGAGAAATTTTTATGCTTGTAACAATGAAAACTTACTTGAAAGATCTTACTCAATCCATAGGTAGATATGGTGGACTCTCATGGCAAAACTGGGTTTAGGGATGTTTGGAAGCACAAGTAGTATCTCTACTTGGTACAAAGAATTTGGATAGCATGAGGGGGAAAGGCAAGCTCAACATGTTGGATGATCCATGACAATATAATTTATTTCGGATATAGGAAAACATAACCCATTATGTTGTCTTCCTTTTCCAACATCAACCTTTTAGCATGTCATATTTTAATGAGTTCTCACAATCATAAAAGATGTCCAAGATAGTATATTTATATGTGGAAACCTCTCTTTCTTTATTACTTCCTATTAACTGCAACGATGACCAAAACTATGTTTGTCAACTCTCAACAACTTTTATTCATCATACTCTTTAGATGTGAAGTCATTACTCTCTATAAAATCAATATGCTCTTTTTGTTTCTTTTTAATCTTTCTTTTTATTTTATTCCCTCAAGATCATAGCAAGATAGCAAAGCCCTCAACTCAAAACTAATCTTTATTATATATAGCTCACGGACTCGATTACATAGATAGGGATCAACACAAAACTCAAAGCTAGATCATACTAACTTTATTCTACTAGATCAAGATATAACCAAAAGGATCGAACTAAGAAAAAGGGTAAAGATAGAAGTGTGATGGTGATACGATACCAGGGCACCTCCCCCAAGCTTGGCAGTTGCCAAGGGGAGTGCCCATACCCATGTGTTTATGTCTCTTTTTTCGGAGGTGGCGATGATGGAGTTGTTGATGATGTAGGCTTGTCGTCCATCTTCCAAGGCATAGGCTCACTATCATAGAAAGATGATCGAGTCTCCTGGATCCTCAAATCTGCAGCCAAACTCATCCTCTTGAATCTATATTCATACTCACAGTTTTGGTTTTGCAGGTCATAGATCTGGGCTTGGAGGTGCTCGATTTTCTCGTGAAGCTTGAAGATGGTCTCCCCAATGTTCTTGGCATCCAGCTTGTGGTTGTTGGTGAACTTCGCGATCATCATGTGGTTGGCGTTGAGTCCGCGTTCCACCATCCCTTGGCACTTGAAAACTTGCTGCTCCATTGCTTCGAGTCTTGTCTCCACGCTTCCGGTCCTTCTCGGTCCCTCAACATCGCGGATGTGCAACACCCCCTCATGCATCTCAATGGTTTGAAGGTGTTGCAGCACCTCCGCAAGGTAGGGGTTGATGACCTTCTTGAAAAACTTGTCCTTGGGGGAGCTTGAAGACATCATGGTGATCTAGATCTGTCAGAAAAACAGTTCGAAACAAAAGCAGAGGATTTTGTTGTGGTACGGTGGTCAAAACCTTTGGGAGACTATATAATGAATTTTTACCGACCAAAAGAAGTATTGTGCAAGAAAAGAGAGTCTGGAGGGCACATGATGTGCCCACGAGGCAGGGGGCACGCCTAGGGGGTAGGGCACGCCCTCCACCCCCGTGGATGCCTCGTGTCCTTTCCGGACCACTTATTTTCCTATTTTCTTAAATATTCCAAAACGGAGAAAAATTGCTATTAGGACTGTTTTGGAGTCGGTTTACTTACCGTACCAAATACCTATTCCTTTTTGGAGTCTGGAACATTCTGGAAAGTGTCCCTTATGTACTCCTCCGGGGTTACGGTGTCAATAACATTGGTCTCAATATTTATGGGATTACTTGAGATATAATGTTTGATTCTTTGACCGTTCACCACCTTCGGATTTGTTCCTTCGAAGTTGTTGATTTTTATGGCATCGGAATGATAGACTTCCTCAATAAAGTAAGGACCTTCCCATTTAGAGAGGAGTTTTCCTGCAAAAAATCTTAAACAAGAGTTGTATAACAAAAAATAATCACCTACATTAAACTCATGCTTTTGTATCCTTTTGTCATGTCATATTTTAACTTTTTCTTTAAATAGTTTGGCGTTCTCATAGGCCTGGGTTCTCCATTCATCAAGTGAGCTAATGTCAAATAACCTCTTCTCACCGGCCAGTATTAAATCACAATTGAGCTCTTTAATGGCCTAATATGCCTTATGTTCTAGTTCGAGAGGTAAGTGACATGCTTTTCCATAAACCATTTTATACGGAGACATACCCATAATATTCTTATATGCAGTTCTATAGGCCCATAATGCATCATCAAGTTTCTTGGACCAATTCTTTTTAGATCTATTAACAATATTTTGCAAAATTAATTTAATCTCTCTGTTACTCAATTCTACCTGACCACTAGACTGTGGATGGTATGGAGATGCAATTATATGATTAATATCATACTTAGCAAGCATTTTACGAAAAGCACCATGAATAAAATGTGAACCACCATCAATCATTAAGTATCTAGGGACTCTAAACCTCGGAAAAATAACTTCTTTAAGCATCTTAATAGAGGTGTTATGATCAACACTACTAGTTGGAATAACTTCTACCCACTTAGTAATGTAATCAACAACAACTAAAATATGTGTATACCCATTAGAGGAAGGAAACGGTCCCATATAATCAAAGCCCCAAACATCAAATGGTTCAATAACAAGTGAATAGTTCATAGGCATTTCTTGACGTCTACTAATATTACCAATTCTTTGACATTCATCACAAGACAAGACAAACTTACGGGCATCTTTGAAGAGAGTAGGCCAATAAAAATCGGATTGCAATACCTTATGTGCAGTTCTATCTCCAACGTGGTGTCCTCCATATGCCTCGGAGTGACACTTGTGTAGGATCTATTCCTGTTAATGCTCAACTACACAATGTCTAATAACACCATCTACTACTTCTTTATAAAGGTGTGGGTCATCCCAAAAGTAATGTCTTAAATCATAGAAAAACTTTTTCTTTTGCTGGTATGTGAAACTATGTGGTATAAATTTAGCAACAATATAATTAGCATAATCATCATACCATGGAGTAGTACGAGAAGCATTTATGACAGCTAATTGTTCATCAGGGAAGATATCATCAATAGGTAGTGGGTCGTCAAGAATATTTTCTAACCTAGACAAGTTGTCTGCAACAGGGTTCTCGGCTCCCTTTCTGTCAATAATATGCAAATAAAATTCTTGTAGCAAGAGAACCCATCTAATAAGTCTAGGTTTAGCATCTTTCTTTTCCATAAGTATTTAATAGCAGCATGATCAGTGTGAACATTTACTTTGGAATCAACAATATAATGTCTGAACTTATCACAAGCAAATACAACTGCTAAAAATTCTTTCTTGGTTGTAGCATAATTTCTCTAGGCACTGTCTAGAATTTTACTTGCATATTGGATAACATTTAATTTCTTATCAACTCTTTGTCCTAGAATAACACCAACAGCATAATCGCTAGCATCACACATGATTTCAAAGGGTAATTAAATTCAAATCAAGAGGCTGAACAATAGGTGCAGAAATCAAGGCTTTCTTAAGTATTTCAAATGCTTCTACACAATCATCATCAAAAACAAAAGGAACATCTTTTTGTAAGAGATTAGTCAGAGGCCTAGAAATTTTTGAGAAGTCTTTAATGAACTTCCAATAAAAACCGGAATGACCAAGGAAACTTCTTATACCTTTGATGTCCTTAGGACACGACATCTTTTCAATAGCATCAACTTTAGCTTTATCAACTTCAATACCTCTTTCATAAATCTTATGCCCCAAGAAAATACCTTCATAAACCATAAAGTGGCACTTCTCCCAATTCAAGACAATATTAGTTTCTTCACATCTCTGCAAGACTCGATCAAGGTTGCTTAAGCAATCATCTAAAGAAGTTCCATACACGAAGAAATCATCCATGAAAAGCTCAACAATCTTTTCACAAAAGTTAGAGAATATAGCAGTCATACATCTTTGAAAGGTAGCAGGTGCATTACATAAACCAAAAGGCAAACGTCTATAAGCAAAGGTACGGAAAGAACAAGTAAAAGTGGTCTTATCCTGATCCTCTTTTGACACAGGTATCTAAGAGAAACCAGAATAACCATCTAGAAAGCAAAAATGTGTATGTTTGGATAATATTTCTAGAATTTGATCAATAAAAGGTAGAGGGCAATGATCTTTTCTAATAGCTTTATTTAATTTACAGAAATCAATTACCATTCTATAATGTGTAACAATTCTTTGTGGGATCAATTCATCTTTATCATTAGGAACAACAGTAATACCTCCCTTCTTAGGGACACAATGGACATGACTTACCCACTGACTATCAGCAACAAGATAAATTATACCTGCCTCCAGAAGCTTTAGTATTTCATTTCTTACCACTTCTTTCATCTTAGGATTTAACCATCATCGATGATCAACAACTGGTTTAGCGTCTTTCACCAATTTTATTTTGTGCTAACATAGAGTGGGACTAATGCCCTTAAGATCATCAAGAGTATATCCAATAGCAGCATGGTGCTTCTTCAGAGTTCTCAATAATTTTCTTCTTCCTGCTCTGAAAGGCTAGCACTAATAATAACATGATATATCTTCTTTTCATCAAGATAAGCATATTTAAGAGTATCAGATAATGGTTTAAGCTCAAACACAGGATCACCCTTGGGTGGAGGAGGATCCCCTAGGATTTCAACAAGAAAGTTGTGCTTCAATATAGGTCCCTGCTTAAAGAATACTTCATCTATTTCCCTTCTTTCATTCATGAACATATCATTTTCATGGTCTAGCAAATATTGTTCTAAAGGATCTTTAGGAGGCACGACAATAGAAGCAAGACCAATAATGTCATCTTTACTAGGCAATTCTTTATCATGGGGTTGTCTACGGGATTTAGCAAAATTAAAATTATGAGACATATCCCCTAAACCACAGTAACAATATCCTTTTCGCAATCTATCTTAGCATTGACAGTATTCAAGAAGGGTCTACCAAATATAATGGGACAAATATAATGAGGACTTACCGGAATTGTTATATGTTGTTTCCCGCCTTATTTAAACTTGCTTTGATATGTTGCTCTTGTATGCATCATCTCTTGCCATGAGTAGCCTCATCTAGCCTTTTTCATGCATCATGCTTGGTTGTGCATCTTGTCATGCCTATGTGTTGTGTGTTTACCGTGGTTTTTGCTTCTTTCCAGATGTGCTCTTTCTCGTTAGTTCCTGTTTCGTTGCGATCGTGAGGATTCCTTCGTCTATGCTTGGTTCGTCTTCGTGGCTTCATCTTCTTCATGGACTCGTTCTTCTTCCTTGCGGGATTTCAGGCAAGATGACCGTCACCTTGGATCTCATTACTATCATTGCTATGCTAGTTGCTTCATTCTATCGCTTTGCCGCACTACCTATCTCTTGTTGACCAAGCCTCCCCAAATTGCCGTGTCAGCCTCTAAACTTTTTCACCCTTCCTAGCAAACAGTTGCTTGGCTATGTTACCACTTTTGCTCAGACCCTCTTATAGCGTTGTTAGTTGTAGGTGAAGTTGAAGATTGCTCCATGATGGACAGGTTTATGTTGGAATATCACAATATCTCTTATTTAATTAATACATCTATATACTTGGTAAAGGGTGGAAGGCTCGGCCTTATGCCTGGTGTTTTGTTCCCCTCTTGCCGCCCTAGTTTCCGTCATACCGGTGTTATGTTCCTTGATTTTGTGTTCCTTACGCGGTTGGGTGATTTATGGGACCCCCTTGACAGTTCGCTTTGAATAAAACTCCTCCAGCAAGGCCCAACCTTGGTTTTACCATTTGCCTACCTATGCCTTTTTCCCTTGGGTTTCCGGATCCCAAGGGTCATCTTTATTTACCCCCCGGGCCAGTGCTCCTCTGAGTGTTGGTCCAACCTGTCAGCCGCCGGTGGCCACCAGGGGCAACTCTGAGCTGGCCTATCGGAAGTTTGGACAATCCGGTGTGCCCTGAGAATGAGATATGTGCAGCTCCTATCAGGATTTGTCGGCACATTCGAGCGGCTTTGCTGGTCTTGTTTTACCATTGTCGAAATGTCTTGTAAACCGGGATTCCGAGACTGATCGGGTCTTCCGGGGAGAAGGAATATCCTTCGTTGACCGTGAGAGCTTGTGATGGGCTAAGTTGGGACACCCCTGCAGGGTATAAACTTTCGAGAGTCGTGCCCGTGGTTATGTGGCAGATGGGATTTTTTTAACGTCCGGTTGTAGATAACTTGACACCAGATTCGACTTAAAACGCATCAACCATGTGTGTAGCCATGATGGTCTCTTTTCGGCGGAGTCCGGGAAGTGAACACGGTTTTGGGTTATGTTTGACGTGAGTAGGAGTTCAGGATCACCTCTTGATCATTGCTATCTTCACGACCATTTCGTTTGCTTCTCTTCTCACTCTTATTTGTGTATGTTAGCCACCATATATGCTTAGTCGCTGCTGCAATCTCACCACTTTACCCCTTCCTTACCCCTTTAAGCTTTGCTAGTCTTGATACCCATGGTAATGGGATTGCTGAGTCCTCGTGGCTCACAGATTACTACAACAACAGTTGCAGGTACAGGTTATGCGATGATCTTGACGCGAGAGCGATGCTTTCTTGTTTTGGAGTTCTTCTTCTGCTTCTTCTTCGATCAGGGGATAGGTTCCTGGTTGGCAGCCTGAGCTAGCAGGGTGGATGTCGTTTGAGTTTCTGTTTGTGTTCATCCATAGTCGGATGATGCTCTTGCGTATGATGTTGTTGTATTCGTGGGGCATTGTATGCCTCGTGCAGGTTTCCCCAACTATTATGTAATGGTACGATGTAATGATATCCACCTTGCAAAAGCGTCTCCAATATGCGCTTCTATCCTTAGTGGGACCTTCGAGTTCCTTTAGGATAGGGTCGCATATTGGGCGTGACATCAGCCAATGCTATCCCACAGGCTGGTGATTATAGTATTATACCACTTCTAGTATTACCTATGTTGTTCTTTAATACTTTTGTGTGCCACTAGTTAATCTCGAGTATGAACGATACATATTCTGTAGCTTTCATCTATGTTCTCCCTTTAGTTTTTGAGACCTGTTGCTGCTAGTTAACCCCATTCCTACTATTTATGTCGTCTCCTGCAGGCACTCATTACATAAATCTAACTACTAGTTGTCTTCCATGCATGTCAAATATAATTGCACACACTAATTTATCCACAAGAACCTCACGGAGCAATGTAACGGCCAACAAACTTGACGTTAATGATACTCAATATGATGGAACATGTAAAGGCAGTTCTTCACAAGACTTGCAGAAAGATGATGAATCCTATTCACCCCCACAAGGTCCTTGCTCTAACTTGGCCCGTGATATGGGTACATCATGCATATAATGTCCTGGAGTGCATCTACTCTGTTGGAATGCCTTGTGCTTAGCATGCTGATCATGCATATAAAAATATGGCATGCCTTCCTGTTTTTCAGTACCTATTCCATTCATGATAACATGTTTTCAAATTCAAGCACTGTCATTCTACTCTATCGCAATGCCATCTGCTTAGTTTGGACATCATGCTTCTGAATATCTTATGCATTGTTATTCATCAGTATTTACTTCATCTGCCTACCATAACATGTTCTTTTTTTACATTGAAGTGTTGTTCTAGTGGTCTATTGCAATGCCATCTTAGTTTCCCAATCATACACGCATATGTTGCCTTAGTGTTTTTCTGTATGTATTCCGCTAGCATACGGTTTTACATTCAAGTAGTGTTTTTTATTTACAATGTTGTCCTATCGTATCCCTAGCTCTTACATCATACTCCCTCCGTTCAGATTACATGTCGCAGAAATGGATAAAAATGGATGTATCTAGAACTGAAATACGCCTAGACCCATCCATTTATTTCCGGATGGGGGGAATACATGTCAATATGTCGTGCCTTTCTATTATTCAGTACCTATTCCACTCTGCTATAGCATGTTTTATAATTGAAGCGCCATTCTTCTATATAAGGCATGCAAGGGGAAGACGGCTATGTTAGAATCTGAAGGGTTACAAACCAGGTCTTTGCAAAAGATCCAAACACCAGGAGATAGTAAACCAACTCCAGTTTTCATTGATACTGCTCCAGCATAGAGAAACCCAACTCCTACTGATAATAAGCAGATTCCGGTGGCCAAAGAACTAGTCCACTCCAGTCCAGCAAAAATATGTCAACTCCATTCTAAGAAGCATGTGCGTATCCTTGCATCATGAAATTTTATAGCATTCTGATCATATTTTCTACATGTTTCTTACCCCTCTCTCTTTTAGAAAATAAGGCTAAACAATAGAAGATTTCTGCACCGGGATCGTATTCGAGGAAAGTATCTTGCGGGAATTCTCTGTGCTCCAATGCTAATGTAAGTACCTGTTGTATATCACTATATTTTTACATCAGCATGTATTTTGTTAATCGGCGTGAATCCAACCTTTATCTGGTCTACATTTAGTTGTAGCAAAATGTATAGGCGACAATGTTGATTTTTGTAAGGAAAACTGCCTGGTAGTTTTGCATACTGAGCTGCATGAGTGTACTACCTCATATCATGCACATTACTGAATTGTAGTGCTGCTCTGGTTGCCCATTCATTCATTGTGTCAATGTTGCTTTTGTATTACCTTACCTAGCTGATGATAGTTGTGCCATATTGTGTTAATTTGGTGTAGGCTGGTGTGGTCTGGTTGCCCAAATGTTCGTTGCATCAATGTTGCTTTCCTATTATATGACCTGGCCAATGATAGCAATGCTAGTGTGTTAATTTGGTGTAGGCTGCTGAAGATAAGAAGACAAACTCTGAAAACAACAAGGCAACCCCATTGTTTCTTTCCAATAAATCTAGGCCAGGTAATATGGCAATAACTCTTGATTAATCTGTTCGGTTCCCCTCCTAATTTATGATATGATGCAGTGTTCAGGACACTCTCCAGTATCAATAATACAAGCCTGACAAAATCGCCATCTGAATCTGTTCAGTTTCCTCTATCTCGAATGCAATGAAAAAAATGTATGTTTGTGAACCAATTACTTGCTGAAGCAATGATGAAAATGGTGGAGGAATTAGAGGTGCACATTCATGCGCAACAACAACTAGTGAATGTTTTTAGAGACGGTGTAGCAAAGCAGCAAGAACTTGCCCACATGCTTATGGGCATCATCCGTGCTGAGGTTGCAGATTGTGACGTTGTAGATCATTAGGTTCTGTTCATTTATTTGCACTACCATCAATCTTTGATCGCCCAGTGGATGTAATTTCCTATAATATATGTTGCATGTGCAATGTTTTTCCCTGTATGCCATACCTTTGCTTAGTGAGCCTCGCGTTCCAACTAAATGGTCGCTAGGAAGCTAAAAAGGCAGTGAAATTATTAGTTAGCACGAACAGTCATGGGCCCTATATGAAGGAAGCAGCCCACTAGCCTTAATGAGCTTCCCTAATGGGCTCGTAGGGGCCAAAATTCTCATAGGCCTTTGATTGATCGGTTTTGGTCCTGTGCATAATTACTCGTCGTAATGGGCTCAAATTATCTAATTGAGCCTACAGACATGTTTGAACTTTAGTGGGACCATATTATTAATGGGCCATTACAAGGCCGAAAGTTAATGGTCGGCCATGTTACCTCCCGGGTCGTTCATAGGCCGGCATCAAAGCGGGCAACAGGTGGGCCCTTTTGATTTCATGGCTCGTTAACAGGTTGATACTAAGGTCGGGCTACATATGGCCCAACTATACTGTGGGCCTTTAGCAGGCCGAAAGAGACAACAGGCTCATACTGGACCATGAAGAGCATGGGCCGCTAAGAGGCCGAAAGTCAGGTCGTACTGTATATGGCCCAACTGTGTTGTGGGCCTTTAGCAGGCCGAAAGAGAAACTGAGCTGGTATTGGACCATGAAGAGCATGGGCTGTTAAAAGGCCAAAACTCAGGTCCGACTGCAATTGTCCCAACTCATTTATGGGTCGTCAACGGGCTGAAAGACACACTAGGCCGGAAATTGGCCCAACACTTGAATGGGTCGCTAAGAGGCCAAAAGATGTGCATCCTGAAAATTAGCCCATCCCTTGAATGGGCCGTTAACAGGCCGAAACCACATCGGGCCGATATTGAGCCCAAATAAATAGCGGGCTGTTAACGGGCTCGAACTGACGATGGGCTGCAATGCTGTCAAATCGTTAACAGGCCGTTGACAAGGCCAAATTGGAACATCTCATATGGGCCGTGGGCTTAAATGGACCTGACACAAGTAGGCCTTACATGGGTCGGCCTGCTGATTTTTAGTAGGCCAACCTTTTTCACCGGAATGGGCCACTGTTGGGCCGTGCCACATGTTGACCTATCATAGGCGCCTCCAGTCCAGTGAGTGGATGACATATGTCCCAACGATGAGCCAACATGTGTTTCCTCCGGCCAATGAGAATTTTACACGTGGAAAATCCCCATTGGTCCGGGCTGTTAACGGGTTATCGGATCCAAACCGGAACCCGGTATCTTAACGGGGACCCGTTACGGTGGATGCCACGTGTTGGTCACCCTTGACAAAAGCACTTCTGTGACGCGCGATTTATCGTCATGGAAGTGGACACTTCCGTGATGATAATTTTGGTATTGTGATGGAACACTTCTACGACAACACATGCATGACTATCTTGATTCTGTCATAAAATCGTCATGGATGTACATGCATGACAGAAAAAGTGACCTACTGTGACAAACACGTATCATCACGGAAGTGTATTTTTTTGTAGTGGAGTAACCCATGATCCTAATCGATTGTGCATTTGCATTCAAATGCAAATTTTTAGTAATGCACAAATTTAGGGGAGCTCTTGCTTATCACATACCTCTCAAAGCGACGATGCATTTCATTCATTATATCATTTGTCAAAGCTTTGATCTATATGTTCTCATCAATTACAAAAAAGGGGGAGATTGGAAGCGCAACTAATCCCCGGGTGGTTTGGGTAATTAATACAACATAAATGTCACTGATCTAATGAACATTGATGATAGATTTCAGTAAAGATCAATGGTTGGCATGGCAAGGACTAATGGACATGGACCCCTCAAAATGTCAAGGACAAGAATTGGCTACTCCAAGACTCTACATTTTTAGTTTAGTGATCCAACATCACATTGAGTCCCATAGGAAAGCCAATACTATTAAAAGGGGATGAGGTATTGTTGATGAGGTTGTTTCTCAAGTGCTTGGTGATATTGCTCCAAAAACCCTCAATCACTTTCTCAAAACACATTTGTCCAAAACCTAAATCTTCATTTCAGTCCCACCGATATCACCTACTTATGAACCACCAAGATGACCCTTCCATTGTGCTACTTCTTGAGCTTGCGTTGGTTTTTCCCTTGAAGAGGAAAGGGTGATGCAGCACAGTAGAATAAGTATTTCCCTCAGTTAAGAACCAAGGTATCAATCCAGTATGAGAAATTCGCAAGTCCCCAATAGATGCACCTACACAAACAATCAAACACTTGCACCCAACGCGATAAAGGCGTTGTCAATCCCTTCACAGTCACTTGCAAAGGTGAGATCTGATAGAGATAGATAAAATTAAATAAAAGATAACTAAATATTTTGTGTTTTTTGGTTTATAGATCTGAAAATAAAAGATTGCAAAATAGTAGATCTAAAATAAATATGATGGAAAATAGACCCGGGGGCTGATACCTCTCCAACGTATCTATAATTTTGATCGTTCCATGCTATTATATATCTGTTTTGGATGTTTTATATGCATTAATATGCTATTTTAAATTATTTTTGGGACTAAATTATTAACCTAGAGCCTAGTGCCAATTTCTTTTTTACCCTTGTTTTGGAGCTTCGCAGAAAAGGAATACCAAACTGAATAAAACCTTCGCCATGATTTTTCTCGGACCAGAAGACACCGAGGAGACTTGGAGTGAAGTCAGAAGAGACACAAGGCGGCCACAAGGGTGGAGGGCATGCCCCCCAACCTTGTGGGCCGCTCAGAGACCCCCTGACCTATATCTTCCTCCTATATATTGACATATATTCCCAAACAACCAGAAACATCCATGAAAGCACTTTTCCATTGCCGCAATCTTACGTTCCCGTGAGATCCCATCTTGGGGCCTTTTCCAGCATCCTGGCGGATGGGGATTGGATCATGGAGGGCATCTACATCAACTCCATTTCCCTTCCGATGAAGCGTGAGTAGTTTACCTCAGACCTACGGGTCCATAGATAGTAGCTAGATGGCTTCTTCTCTCTCTTTGATTCTCAATACCATGTTCTCCTCGATGTTCTTAGAGATCTATCCGAAGTAATCTTCTTTTGCGGTGTGTTTCTCGAGATCCGATGAATTGTGGATTTATGATCAGCTTATCTATGAATATTCTTTGAATCTTCTCTGAATTCTTATATGCATGATTTGATATCTTTGCAATTCGCTTCGAACTATCGGTTTAGTTTGGCCAACTAGATTTTTTTTTCTTGCTATGGGAGAAGTGCTTAGCTTTGGGTTCAATCTTGCGGTATCCTTTCCCAGTGACAGTAGGGGCATCAAGGCATGTATTGTATTGTTGCCATCGAGGATAAAAAGATGGGGTTTACATCATATTGCTTGAGTTTATTCCTCTACATCATGTCATCTTACTTAATGTGTTACTCTGTTCTTCATGAACTTAATACTATAGATGCATGAAGGAGTCGGTCGATGTGTGGAGTAATAGTAGTAGATGCAGGTAGGAGTCGGTCTACTTGACACGGACGTGATGCCTATATTTCATAATCATTGCCTTAGATATCGTCATAACTTTGCGCTTTTCTATCAATTGCTCAACAGTAATTTGTTCACCCACCGTACTATTTTCTATCTTGAGAGAAGCCTCTGGTGAAACCTATGAACCTCGGGTCTATTTTCCATCATATAAGTTTCCGATCTATTATTTTCCATCATATTAGTTTCTGATCTACTATTTTGCAATCTTTTACTTCCCGGTCTGTAAATCCAAAAACCCAAAAATATTTACTTTATCTTTTGTTTAGTTTTATCTCTCTCTATCAGATCTCACTTCTGCAAGTGACCGTGAAGGGATTGACAACCCCTTTATCGCGTTGGGTGCAAGTTGTTAGATTGTCTGTGCAAGTATTGGTGATTTGTGCATTGTCTCCTACTAGATTGATACCTTGGTTCTCTAACTAAGGGAAATAATTATCTCTACTTTGCTGCATCACCATTTCCTCTTCAACGGAAAAACCAACGCAAGCTCAAGAAGTAGCAGGAAGAAATTCTTAAACGGGGAGATCTACGCCAAGTCAAGACATACTAAGTACCCATCATAAAACTCTGATCTCTTGCATTACATTATTCGCCATTTTCCTCTCATTTTCCTCTCCCCCACTTCTAAAACGATTTTCGAAAAGATTTGCCTTTTTCTTCGCCCCTCTTCCGTTCGTCTTATTCATTTTCATTTTGTGTGCTCGTGTGTTGGATTGCTTGCTTTGTCATGATGGCTCAAGAGAATACCAAATTGTATGACTTTTCCAACACTAATAACAATGATTTTATTAGTACTCCGATTGCTCCCGCCACTAGTGCGCAATCTTTTGAAATTAATGCCGCTTTGCTGAATTTTGTTATGAAAGATCAATTTTCTGGCCTTCTACTAAAGATGTCGCATCCCATCTGAATAATTTCATTGAGTTGTGTAATATGCAAAAGAAGAAAGATGTGGACAATGATATTGTTAAATTGAAGCAATTTCCGTTTTCACTTCGAGATCGTGCTAAAACTTGGTTTTCATCTTTGCCTAAAAATAGTGTTCTCCTCCCGCTAAGATCATCTCCCTTAGGAACTATATTATGAATTTTAAGCAACTTGATCATGAACATATTTCACAATCTTGGGAGAGGATGAAATTGATCATATGAAATTGCCCTACTCATGGTTTTAAATTTGTGGACGATGATTATACAAAAAATTATGCTGGATTGAATTTTTCTTCTAGAAATATTTTAGATTTGCCCGCAGGAGGTACTTTTATGGAAATTACTCTAGGAGACGCTACTAAACTCCTAGATAATATTTCGGTTAATTATTCTCAGTGACATACTGAAAGATCTTCCACTAGTAAAAAACTGCATGCGATTAAAGAGATTGATGTTTTGACTGAAAAGATGGATGAACTTATGAAATTATTTTCCAGCAAGAGTGCTTCTATTGATCCTAATGATATGCCTTTGTCTACTTTTGTTGAAAATAATAATGAATCTATGGATGTGAATTTTGTTGGTAGGAACAATTTTGGTAATAACGCGTATAGAGGTAATTTTAATCCTAGGTTGTTTCCTAGTAAATTCCTCTAATAATTATTGTAATTCCTACAAAAAATCTTATGGAAATTATAATAAGATGCCTTCTGATTTTGATAATAGTGTTAAAGAATTTATGAGTTCGCAAAAGAATTTTAATGCTTTGGTTGAAGAAAAATTGCTTACGGTTGATGATTTGGCTAGGAATGTGGATAGAATTTCTCTTGATGTTGATTCTTTGAAGATTAGATCTATTCCACCCAAGAATGATATCAATGAATATCTAAAGGCTATGAGAATCTCCATTGATGAGTGCAAAGAAAGAGTCGCTAAGATGCGTGCTAAACGAGATTGGTTTGTAAAATTGTTTTCTTCTAGTTTTTGTGAAAATAATGATGAAGATCTTAAACTAATTGATGTGACTCCTATTGAATATTTGTTTTCCAATATAAATCTTGATAAAGATGGGACTAGAGATTAGTCAACTTTAGTTAAAGGCCTTCCAATGGTTCGGAGTTTTTAGATCTTGATGCAAAAATTGATAAAAGTGGGATTGGAGAGGTCAAAACTTTAAGTAACAATGAACCCAATCTTTTGCATTTCAAGGATTTTAATTATGATAATTGTTTCTTAATAGATTGTATTTCATTGTTGCAATCCATGTTGAACTCTCCTCATGCTTATAATCAAAACTAAGCTTTTACTAAACATATCATTGATACTATGATGCAATCTTTTGAAGAAAAGCTTGAATTGGAAGTTCCTGTCCCTAGAAAACTTTATGATGATTGGGAACCTACTATTAAGATTAAGATTAGAGATTATTAGTGCCATGCTTTGTGTGATTTGGGTGCTAGCGTTTCCACGATTCCAAAAACTTTATGTGATGTGTTAGGTTTCCGTGAATTTGATGATTGTTCTTTAAATTTGCATCTTGAGGATTCCACTATTAAGAAACCTATGGGAAGGATTAATGATGTTCTTATTGTTGCAAAGAGGAATTATGTGCCCATATATTTCATTGTTCTTGATATAGATTGCAATCCAACATGTCCTATTATTCTTGGTAGACCTTTCCTTAGAACGATTGGTGCAATTATTGATATGAAAGAAGGAAACATTAGATTTCAATTTTCGTTAGGGAAGGGCATGGAACACTTTCCTAGAAATAAAATTAAGTTTTCATATGAATCTATTATTACATGTACTTATGGATTGCATACCAAAGATGACAATACCTAGATCTATTTTTGTTTTTGGCCTAGCTAAGGGCGTTAAACAATAGCGCTTGTTGGGAGGCAACCCAATTTTGTTTTTGTTCTTTGTTTTTTGGTTCTGTTTTGCAATAAATAATTCATATAGACTCTGGTTAGATGTGTTTTTGTGTTTTAATTAGTGTTTGTGCCAAGTAAGACCTTTGGCATCGCTTACAATGATAGTTGATTTGATCTTGCTGAAAAACAGAAACTTTCGAGCTCAGGAAAACAATTCTCATTTTTAACAGAAGCGTGATAAAATACTGATTCTTCTTGCATAAGATTAGTATACAAATTTACCTGGTTGTCCTAATTTTTCAGAATTTTTGGAGTTACATAAGTATTCGGGAGTTACAGATTACTAGAGACTGTTCTGTTTTTGACAAATTCTGTTTTCTATGTGTTGTTTGCTTATTTTGATGAATCTATGGGTAGTATCGGGGGGTATGAACCATGGATAAGTTGGAATACAGTAGATATGACACCAATATAAATAAAGAATGAGTTCACAATAGTACCAAAAGTGGTGATTTCATTTTCTTATACTAACGGATCTCATGAGTTTTCTGTTGAGTTTTGTGTTGTGAAGGTTTCAAGTTTTGGGTAAAGATTTGATGGACTATGGAATAAGGAGTGGCAAGAGCCTAAGCTTGGGGATGCCCAAGGCAACCCCAAGGTAATATTCAAGGACAACCAAGAGCCTAAGCTTGGGGATGCCTCGGATGCATCCCCTCTTTCGTCTTCGTCTATCGGTAACTTTACTTGAGGCTATATTTTTATTCACCACATGATATGTGTTTTGATTGGAGTGTCTTGTATGATTTGAGTCTTTCCTTTTTAGTTTTCCACAATCATCCTTGTTGTACACACCTTTTGAGAGGGGCACGCATGAATCGTGATTTATTAGAATACTCCATGTGCTCCACTTATATCTTTTGAGCTAGGCAATTTTGCGCTAGTGCTTCACTTATATCTTTTAAGAGCACGGCGGTGGATTTATTCTGTAGAAATTACTGAACTCTCATGCTTCACTTATATTATTTTGAGAGTCTCTAAACAACATGGTAATTTGCTTTGGTTATGAATTTAGTCCTAATATGAGAGGCATCCGAGAGGGATATAATAAAAACTTTCGAATAAAGTGCATTGAATACTATGAGAAGTTTGATTCCATATGATTGTTTTGATATATAAAGATGGTGATATTAGAGTCATGGTAGTGAGTAATTGTGAATTTGAGAAATGCTTGTGTTAAGGTTTGTGATTCCCGTAGCATGCACGTATGGTGAACCATTATGTGATGAAGTCGGAGCATGATTTATTTATTGATTGTCTTCCTTATGAGTGGTGGTCGGGGACGAGCGATGGTATTTTTCTACCAATCTATCCCCCTAGGAGCATGCGCATAGTACTCTGTTTCAATGACTAATATAATTTTGCAATAAGTATGTGAGTTCTTTATGAGTAATATTGAGTCCATGGATTATACGCACTCTCACCCTTCCACCATTGCTAGCCTCTCTAGTACCGCGCAACTTTCGTCGGTGCCTTACACCTACCTTATACCTTCCTCAAAACAGCCACCATACCTACCTATTATGGCATTTCCATAGCCATTCCAAGATATATTGCCATGCAACTTCCACCGTTCCGTTTTATTATGACACGCTCCATCATTGTCATATTGCTTTGCATGATCATGTAGTTGACATCGTATTTGTGGCAAAGCCACCTTTCATAATTCTTTCATACATGTCACTCTTGAGTCACTGCACATCCCAGTACACCGCCGGAGGCATTCATATAGAGTCATATTTTATTCTAAGTATTGAGTTGTAATTCTTGAGTTGTAAGTAAATAAAAGTGTGATGATCTTCATTATTAGAGCATTGTCCCATGTGAGGAAAAAATAAAAGGGAGGCCAAAGAGGCCAACCAAAAAAGAGAGAGAAAGAGAGAAGGGGCAATGTTACTATCCTTTTTCCACATTGTGCTTCAAAGTAGCACCATGATCTTCATGATAGAGAGTCTCCTCTGTTGTCACTTTCATATGCTAGTGGGAATTTTTCTCAAATTGTTGTAGATCTTCATGAGCAGGAAAGTTGGATGCACACCCACTTAGTTTTTTAAGCTTTCATAAACTTATAGCTCTAGTGCATCCGTTGCATGACAATCCCTACTCACTCACATTGATTTTATTGATGGGTATCTCCATAGCCCATTAATACGCCTAGTTGATATGATACTACCTCCCTCCTTTTTGTCTTCTCCACAACCACCATATTCTATTACACCTATAGTGCTATGTCCATGGCTCACGCTCATGTATTGCGTTAAAGTTGAAAAGGTTTGAGAACACCAAAAGTATGAAACAATTTCTTGGCTGGTCATCGGGGTTGTGCATGATTTGAATATTTTGTGTGATTAAGATGGAGCATAGCCATACTATATGATTTTGTAGGGATAAACTTTATTTGGCCATGTTATTTTGAGAAGACATAATTGCCTTGTTAGTGTGCTTGAAGTATTATTGTTTTTATGTCAATATTAAACTTCTGTTTTGTGACGCCCCCGATTCAATCGTACACTAATCATGCACGCAAATGTGTACGATCAAGATCAGGGACTCACGGGAAGATATCACAACACAACTTTACAATTAAAATAAGTCATACAAGCATCATAATACAAGCCAGGGGCCTCGAGGGCTCGAATACAAGTGCTCGATCATAGACGAGTCAGCGGAAGCAACAATATCTGAGTACAGACATAAGTTAAACAAGTTGCCATAAGATGGCTAGCACAAACTGGGATACAGATCGAAAGAGGCGCAGGCCTCCTGCCTGGGATCCTCCTAAACTACTCATGGTCGTCGTCAGCAGGCTGCACGTAGTAGTAGGCACCTCTGGTGTAGAAGGGGGTCGTCGTCGATGGTGGCGTCTGTCTCTAGGGCTCCAGCATCTGGTTGCGACAACCAGGTAGAAGGGAAAAGGGAAAAGAGGGAGAAAAGCAACCGTGAGTACTCATCCAAAGTACTCGCAAGCAAGGAGCTACACTACATATGCATGGGTATATGTGTAAGGAGGCCATATCGGTGGACTGGACTGCAGAATGCCAGAACAAGAGGGGGATAGCTAATCCTGTCGAAGACTACGCTTCTGGTAGCCTCCGTCTTGCAGCATATAGAAGAGAGTAGATTGTAGTCCTCCAAGTAGCATCTCCAAGTAGCATCTCCAAATAGCATCTCCAAGTAGCATCTCCAGTAGCATCGCATAGCATAACCCTACCCGGCGATCCTCTCCTCGTCGCCCTGCGGAAAAGCGATCACCGGGTTGTCTGTGGAACTTGGAAGGGTGTGTTTTATTAAGTATCCGGTTCTAGTTGTCATAAGGTCAAGGTACAACTCCAAGTCGTCCTGTTACCGAAGATCACGGCTATTCGAATAGATTAACTTCCCTGCAGGGGTGCACCACATAGCCCAACACGCTCGATCCCATTTGGCCGGACACACTTTCCTGGGTCATGCCCGGCCTCGGAAGATCAACACGTCGCAGCCCCACCTAGGCAAAACAGAGAGGCCAGCACGCCGGTCTAAACCTAAGCGCACAGGGGTCTGGGCCCATCGCCCATAGCACACCTGCACGTTGCGAGGGCGGCCGGAAGCAGAACTAGCCCCCTTAATACAAGAGCAGGCTTACGTTCCAATCCGGCGCGCGCCGCTCCGTCGCTGACGTCTGAAGTGCTTCGGCTGATACCACGACGCCGGGATACCCATAACTACTCCCGCGTAGATGGTTAGTGCGTATAGGCTCGTAGCCGACTCAGATCAAATACCAAGATCTCGTTAAGCGTGTTAAGTATCCGCGAACGCCGAACAGGGCCAGGCCCACCTGTCTCCTAGGTGGTCTCAACCTGCCCTGTCGCTCCGCCACAAGTAACAGTTGGGGGCCGTCGGGAACCCAGGCCCACCTCTACCGGGGTGGAGCCACCTGTCCTTTCAGCCCCCAACTCCGAACAGTATCACAGGTAGTGTAACAGTGTAAAGTATATAGTATATGCCCGTGATCACCTCCCGAAGTGATCACAGCCCAGTAGTATAGCATGGCAGACGGACAAGAGTGTAGGGCCACTGATGGAACACTAGCATCCTATACTAAGCATTTAGGATTGCGGGTAAGGTATCAATGACTGTAGCAGCAATGACAGGTTATGCATCAGAATAGGATTAACGGAAAGCAGTAACATGCTACACTACTCTAATGCAAGCAGTATAGAGAAGAGTAGGCGATATCTGGTGATCAAAGGGGGGCTTGCCTGGTTGCTCTGGCAAGAGAGAGGGGTCGTCAACTCCGTAGTCGAACTGGGCAGCAGCAGCGTCGGTCTCGTAGTCTACCGGAGAGAAGAGGGGGAAGAAACAATGAATACAATGCAAACAAATGCATATCGATGCATGACATGACAAGTAACGATGCTAGGTGGGCCCAATCGCGGTAGTAGGGGATACCGACGAAGGGGGGGAAACATCCGGGAAAGTATTCCCGGTGTTTCGCGTTTTCGGACAGATGAACCGGAGGGGAAAAGTTGTGAGTTTGATAGGTTAGGGGTGTGTGGCGGACGAACGGACTGCGTATCCGGAATCGTCTCGTTGTTCTGAGCAACTTTCATGTAGAAAGTATTTTCATCCGAGTTAC
Organism: Triticum aestivum; assembly: GCF_018294505.1. Taxonomy (NCBI): domain Eukaryota; kingdom Viridiplantae; phylum Streptophyta; class Magnoliopsida; order Poales; family Poaceae; genus Triticum; species Triticum aestivum. Next base: position 285,926,482 of record NC_057801.1, on the reverse strand, counting down.
GGATTATTTTATATGAATTTCCAAAGTTTTATATGATTATATTGATTTATTTAACTCCAAAATTTAATCAGTAAAACTATTGTCACAAAGTGCAGTGCCAGCCATAGTGTATGACAGGTGGGGTCAGAGTCAAAGTCAACAGTCTAGTCAGCTGTTGACTGGGTCAACGTTGACTGGTCAAACAGGGCAATGGGGCCCATCGTCATAGACTAGTTTAACTAAGCAGGTTTAATTAGACTAAATATGTTCATTAGGCTAATTAATCAAAGTTAATTAGGTAGTTAACTAAGCAAATTAATTAATTAATCAAATTACTAATTAATTAAATAATTATTTCTATTTTTCAATTCCGTTCGTTTTTTTTTAACAGGGGCATGGGGCCCCCTGGTCAGTGGCACAAGGCCTGGGGCTGTGCAGCCCAGGAGCGAGCGCCGCGGCACCCAGAAGGGCACCGGCGGGCACGGCACCGACGGGGGGGAAGGGGCGAGGTTAGGCCGGGGTAGCAGGGGCCGTCGCCGGACGGCGGCAGCCGAAGCGGGTGCTTGGGCGACGGGCGCGTGGGTGGAGCGGCAGGACGCGGTGAGCGCACCGGGAAGGGCCGCGGTGCCCGGGCGCGTGCGTTGGGCGTGGCTGGAGGTCCCCGGGCGCGGCGAGCGCACTGGGATGTGGTGGCCACATCGAGGCAGAGGGGGAGAGAGGAGGATGGATGGCGGCTCACAGGGGGAGTAGGGAACGGGGCAACGGTGTTCGGGGAGGATGTCGAGGCGGAGGATGGGGACGGGCGACGTAGACGGGGAGGCGGCGCCGACGACGGCGGTTGGCGGGGTGACTCCGGCGGGGTGGTCCGGCGTCGGCGCAGGGCATCGGGGGCGTCGATTGCCCCCGACCGGATCCACGCAGGAGGGAGGTTGAGGAGGCGGGCGACGGCGGGGCCGCGCGGGCGGCGTCAGTGAGGTGGCGGTGGGTGGCGACGGAGTTAGGGCGAGCGATGGGGGCGACGGGATCGGGGTCCGCGGCGACGTGGTCGTGCCGGGGCTCGGGGGAGACGGGCGCGATGCCGGAGGGTGAGGAAGAAGGCCGGGAGGGGGCAGCGAGGGCGAGGCGTTTCGGTGCCGGGCGGCACCGGTGAGGTGGCGTCGCGGGGGAGGACGGAGGCGGGGGAATCGGGCTCTGCCCCCGATCCAGATCCCATCGAGGGGAAGTGGGGGAGCAAGTGGGGCGACGGGGGGGAGTGGTGCGTGGGGGCTAGGGTTTCGGGGGCGTGGGGGGTTAAGTGAGCGGTGGTGGGCCTTGGCCCAGTTGGGCCTGTGGCCGGCCTGGCTAGCTGGGCCGAATGGTCCAGGGGGAGGTTCTGTTTCTTTTTTTTTTGTATTTATTTGTTTTCTTTTTATTAGCTTTCTATTTTATTTTCTATATAATTTTGTTTTATAAAATATACAAGTAGTACCTAAATTAGTGTTACAAAATACCCCAATGCCACAAAAAGTTTGGTGACAAAATAAAATAGTTTAGTAATTTATTAATTGTAAAAGGCATTTAATTAATTGTTTTTGCTACTGTTTAAATCCTTATAGCTCATTTAAGCATTCTATAAAATCTTGGTTTCTCCATCATAATTGCTTACGATTTATTTGAAACAACCCGAACATTTTAGTTTTAATTTTTTGAAAACTTTTGTTGCTTGCTTTTCTTTTGAATTTGAATTTGAATCGGTTTCGAACTAACGCGAGATTAGCAACAGTAACCGTGGTGACGTGGCATCATTAACGGAGGTTTACTGTAGCCTAATTATCCGGGCGTCACAATTCTCCTCCACTACAAGAAATCTCGTCCCGAGATTTAAGCGGTGGAGTAAGGGGGGAAAGGTGTTGGTAGCGAAAAACCTAACGAGTCTTCTCGGTCTTGGCTGCCCTTTCAAAGAGGTTGATCCTTTTGTTGATGTATCCATTTTTCTGCTTTAGGTCATCATGATGAAGTGGCCATCCTTCCTTCGGAGTCTTCATCATACTAACGAGAGATTAAGGGAGTATATCGGAAGAATGGACCTCTGCAGGGTAGACTATCTGGTAGACAACAACGAGGAAGGTGGTAGAAAGTAACTCTCGAATTGAAATTTAAGACAATATCGAGAGCAAGGTAAGAAGGTGCAAAATAGAAGTTTCAAGCGCCTAGGCAATCGTTCAATGCCTAGACATAAGGTGAAAGGGGTTCCAAGCAACGGAATAATTATTGTTTCCGTTGCCAGAATTGGTGATCTCATCGGAAGGTGGCTCATGAATTACATACGAGTCCACGCGAGAGGAATAACTTTGGGAACAGGGGGTGTACAGGAGAGTCAGGTTTCGATCCTGTGGAACTGTGGGTTATGGTCCCACCATGTGGGTTAGGAAGGACGTTGACATCTTGCACGGTCATGATAGCAAGACATGTCAGAGGGTAGCCTATCAGTTATGTCGGCACAATGTCGGTACCAGGGGCGAGGGACGAAGAGAACCATTTTCCTGCTCGTTGAACGAGGCGGACCAATAGGAAAAGTTCTCGTCCATCGGTGATGACCGGAATGCTATCGACAATTTCAACAGGGTCTTACTGATAGAGTTGTACACCGAGGTGTTTACATAAGCAGGGGAATAATACTGCTTAGATTATGTAGACCTCAAGAAAGGTTAAATCAAACAATGGAAAGGAAAAATGTGTTTAAACACATATTTTAGGGGGGTTATCCTTCCCAAGGACAAGCAGAGCAAGATATCCATGACAGGATATAACGTAGAAAACCCTTTAGAAAAGGAGGGAAGAAATTTCATGACATTACCCATACAACAGTGTTTGGATAATTGATAAAGAGAATTTTGCATTGTGCTTCAAATGTTGTTATTGAAAATCGGAGTACCACAGACATGCTTCGAGATAGCATTGACATGGCCTTCAGGTGAAGATCAGACTTTGGAATCACGAAGGATCCATCTGGAATAACTTGTAGAATCAGTATTACAATTCCCTCATGGATGAATGGATAACCCTGCTGAAAAGGAATCTATAATGATAGGTCCTCCAGCCGGGGGGGGGGGTTGCTAGGTATGACATCATGCTACCGGGTCATCAAGGATCAACATCATAACTCTCTGAAAGTTGTCCCAACCATCTTAGCTGACCGGGATTCGGATCCGATTGGTGTCAGGATACCCCAGACTTAGGATACCTGAGAAGAAAAGGATGCAACGCAAATAGACGAGATGACATTGTAAGATTCTCGGGGAAATGGACTATGAAGTGATTTCTGTTAACAAGAGTCCATCATTAACCCAAGGAGAGGACAAGGAGGTGTCTGGTGAACTCAACGGCAATTCACCGAGATTCCCAAAGGATAGACTCCCACATTTAAGTGAACAAGGAGATAACATTTGTCGGAGCAAATGATACAAGGAAGTATGCTCGAGGGAAACATACACAAGTAAACATTGGTTGAAAGGTGCGCCCGATGGGTTGGGTTGCACGGCCAATGTCAGAATGGTGATTCAATAATCGATAGTCTAAGAATTTCACTTCAAAGCAAGAGGCTTGCTAGAAGGGCAGAATTCAAACAGCACCGTTCACTTGTTGGTACACCAGTTGGAAGCAACACGGGGACCAAGAAAGAATGGTGATGGTGAGAAGCGTCTCAATACCAAGAATTTCTTAAGAGGTGGAGCAGTCCTCACAACATCCTTGATATTAACAGATGGTAATACTCCAAGGTAAAGAAGAACAAATGCTGGATAGCAGGGATCTCAAGGTTTACACAAAACACGAACATCTTGTGTTGAACGGAAGGCAATAAAGTGGTCGATGAGAACAGGAATCATCGAGGGCAAGGATGGTATTACCCATCATGAATTCAGTTGAATTCCTGGAAGAGCTCATAAGGTTGATGATGATCACGACACAAGTGTCGAGAGTTTCCATGCCGATGTGATCAATCAGCGACGACATCAAGTCAAAGTAATGATGAAGCAAGAGGTTAATGGAACCACGGTTATGACATAAACTCGAACTCAAGCTTGTTGTTTAAGGTGAAAGGGAATGACGAGGAAAATCGATGTAAGCTTAATTCATCGTCGAAAATTGTGCTCCGAGAAGAAGGACCGGGTAGCACAGTTAAAATCATCACGACAATGATATAGCCAAACAGGCTAGGAATGGCGTGATCGGGTACAAACTCGTACTTATAGAAGCTTACTGAAGAGTTGTTGAACCGTAGTGCGGACTTGGTTCAGTTATCGGTGTCTTTGAGTGTTTAATAACTCAGAGCCCGTGAGAAATTGGAATCAGTGGGAGGTAGTACTTGATGAACTCATAAAAAGTTATGCAGTTCCATGATAATCTCGAGATACCAGGGGGGTAATACTCGACAGAAGATCAAAGTAAAGGTTGGATTGGGGTATTGATCCATAGAAGACAATTGTTTAACTTGTCCGAGAAATGGAATCAAAGAAGAACAAACATGGTCGGAACCACGGATGCAAAAGGCCAGATCCCTGATATAAGAAAAACTTATACCAAGGGAATAATTAATTCAAGAGAAGCTCTAATGATAAGATCTACATCGTGTCCATGGGCATGAACACAAGTTCAAGGTCGACTCCCACTTCTCCGATGCATAGGTTTTCATTCACTTCTCACGTTCGATGAAGTTGCAGTGTTGAAATTTTATCTGGCGAAGCACCAGAAGAGTATTATTCGTGAAAACTTTCGAGTTCACACATATCAAGGAAGGTATAGGTTCAACCCATCGTGGCATCTTAGAATCATATACCAGAATCTTTAGAAGTAATTAACTCAAGCTCGAAGGCAGAGCATGGTTGAGAAGGTAGAGGATACAATTTACCAAAGGCATTATGTATCAGAGGAAAGGCTCACAAGGTTATTGAATATGAAGGGCATTGTCAGATAAAATCCAACAAAGGATCTGGTGGTCCACAAGGGGTCTGACGTGAGCATCGGTACTCAACTAGAGGAAGAAGAATGCAAGGAGATCAGATTATAGAAACAACTGACTAACTCAATTGTCAAATGCAAAGGAATTATGATTTCCAAATCGAGGGATCAGAAGCAAGGCTCTGATTAGAGATGGATAAGTTGAATAGCCTTAGGATACAATCAACGACAATTGGATTGGTCGAGAACCAATTCCAGTTAAAAGAATGGCAGCTCAGCCGGAAAGATAATTTATAAGGATCAATGATGATTGCGTGTATTCGTAAACATACTGAGTCAACAGACTCAAAATGATAATGACAAGGAATGTCAATAAGACTAGAGACGTATGGGATTAACCATAATGCAAGCAAGCAAGAATTTCAAGAGCAATAGGCTACTCAGGATTTTCGGAAGTTCAAATAGTATTTTGAATACTTTTGTGAAATACATGAATCAACTGGGGATGAGCGGATACTCGACAAGTGCGAGGATTTATTTGAAGGGGTATTCATGTGGCAAGGAACTGCTAGGCAGTAGGCACAAAGTATTCTCGGAACAATAGAGAAAACTTTGGAATATCTTGTAATAACAAGATCAATGGGGGATGATCGTATGAATGGCAAGTGTAAGTAGTTATCCATAAGGATTTATCGGTGGAAGGGGAATTGCAAACGCGATGAACACAAGTTCTCGGGTTAACAGCGGACAGTATCTTCAGGGGTCTTCACATGCAGCAGACGATCGTCCGTAATAAGGGGCCCTCCGGGCGAAAGTGATAACGAGATCCTAATGTTAGATTTGGTAAACTTCATTTATCCCGAATAGAGGAGAGATCAGAGGCACAGAGCAAAGGTCGAGGAGTAAAAGATCCTACTACCACCCAACGGTGACGTGTGCCCGTAAGACACACAACCATGTTAGTAAAAGTTTTGCAGTGTCTAGACTCAACTTCGGCCAAGGAGTTGGAAAGGGGGATTCCTACAGGCAGTCGGCTCTGATACCAACTTGTGACGCCCCCGATTCAATCGTACACTAATCATGCACGCAAATGTGTACGATCAAGATCAGGGACTCACGGGAAGATATCACAACACAACTTTACAATTAAAATAAGTCATACAAGCATCATAATACAAGCCAGGGGCCTCGAGGGCTCGAATACAAGTGCTCGATCATAGACGAGTCAGCGGAAGCAACAATATCTGAGTACAGACATAAGTTAAACAAGTTGCCATAAGATGGCTAGCACAAACTGGGATACAGATCGAAAGAGGCGCAGGCCTCCTGCCTGGGATCCTCCTAAACTACTCCTGGTCGTCGTCAGCAGGCTGCACGTAGTAGTAGGCACCTCCGGTGTAGAAGGGGGTCGTCGTCGATGGTGGCGTCTGGCTCCAGGGCTCCAGCATCTGGTTGCGACAACCAGGTAGAAGGGAAAAGGGAAAATAGGGAGAAAAGCAACCGTGAGTACTCATCCAAAGTACTCGCAAGCAAGGAGCTACACTACATATGCATGGGTATATGTGTAAGGAGGCCATATCGGTGGACTGAACTGCAGAATGCCATAACAAGAGGGGGATAGCTAATCCTGTCGAAGACTACGCTTCTGGTAGCCTCCGTCTTGCAGCATATAGAAGAGAGTAGATTGTAGTCCTCCAAGTAGCATCTCCAAGTAGCATCTCCAAATAGCATCTCCAAGTAGCATCTCCAGTAGCATCGCATAGCATAACCCTACCCGGCGATCCTCTCCTCGTCGCCCTGCGGAAAAGCGATCACCGGGTTGTCTGTGGAACTTGGAAGGGTGTGTTTTATTAAGTATCCGGTTCTAGTTGTCATAAGGTCAAGGTACAACTCCAAGTCGTCCTGTTACCGAAGATCACGGCTATTCGAATAGATTAACTTCCCTGCAGGGGTGCACCACATAGCCCAACACGCTCGATCCCATTTGGCCGGACACACTTTCCTGGGTCATGCCCGGCCTCGGAAGATCAACACGTCGCAGCCCCACCTAGGCAAAACAGAGAGGCCAGCACGCCGGTCTAAAACTAAGCGCACAGGGGTCTGGGCCCATCGCCCATAGCACACCTGCACGTTGCGAGGGCGGCCGGAAGCAGAACTAGCCCCCTTAATACAAGAGCAGGCTTACGTTCCAATCCGGCGCGCGCCGCTCCGTCGCTGACGTCTGAAGTGCTTCGGCTGATACCACGACGCCGGGATACCCATAACTACTCCCGCGTAGATGGTTAGTGCGTATAGGCTCGTAGCCGACTCAGATCAAATACCAAGATCTCGTTAAGCGTGTTAAGTATCCGCGAACGCCGAACAGGGCCAGGCCCACCTGTCTCCTAGGTGGTCTCAACCTGCCCTGTCGCTCCGCCACAAGTAACAGTTGGGGGCCGTCGGGAACCCAGGCCCACCTCTACCGGGGTGGAGCCACCTGTCCTTTCAGCCCCCAACTCCGAACAGTATCACAGGTAGTGTAACAGTGTAAAGTATATAGTATATGCCCGTGATCACCTCCCGAAGTGATCACAGCCCAGTAGTATAGCATGGCAGACGGACAAGAGTGTAGGGCCACTGATGGAACACTAGCATCCTATACTAAGCATTTAGGATTGCGGGTAAGGTATCAATGACTGTAGCAGCAATGACAGGCTATGCATCAGAATAGGATTAACGGAAAGCAGTAACATGCTACACTACTCTAATGCAAGCAGTATAGAGAAGAGTAGGCGATATCTGGTGATCAAAGGGGGGCTTGCCTGGTTGCTCTGGCAAGAGAGAGGGGTCGTCAACTCCGTAGTCGAACTGGGCAGCAGCAGCGTCGGTCTCGTAGTCTACCGGAGAGAAGAGGGGGAAGAAACAATGAATACAATGCAAACAAATGCATATCGATGCATGACATGACAAGTAACGATGCTAGGTGGGCCCAATCGCGGTAGTAGGGGATACCGACGAAGGGGGGAAACATCCGGGAAAGTATTCCCGGTGTTTCGCGTTTTCGGACAGATGAACCGGAGGGGAAAAGTTGTGAGTTTGATAGGTTAGGGGTGTGTGGCGGACGAACGGACTGCGTATCCGGAATCGTCTCGTTGTTCTGAGCAACTTTCATGTAGAAAGTATTTTCATCCGAGTTACGGATTATTTTATATGAATTTCCAAAGTTTTATATGATTATATTGATTTATTTAACTCCAAAATTTAATCAGTAAAACTATTGTCACAAAGTGCAGTGCCAGCCATAGTGTATGACAGGTGGGGTCAGAGTCAAAGTCAACAGTCTAGTCAGCTGTTGACTGGGTCAACGTTGACTGGTCAAACAGGGCAATGGGGCCCATCGTCATAGACTAGTTTAACTAAGCAGGTTTAATTAGACTAAATATGTTCATTAGGCTAATTAATCAAAGTTAATTAGGTAGTTAACTAAGCAAATTAATTAATTAATCAAATTACTAATTAATTAAATAATTATTTCTATTTTTCAATTCCGTTCGTTTTTTTTAACAGGGGCATGGGGCCCCCTGGTCAGTGGCACAAGGCCTGGGGCTGTGCAGCCCAGGAGCGAGCGCCGCGGCACCCAGAAGGGCACCGGCGGGCACGGCACCGACGGGGGGAAGGGGCGAGGTTAGGCCGGGGTAGCAGGGGCCGTCGCCGGACGGCGGCAGCCGAAGCGGGTGCTTGGGCGACGGGCGCGTGGGTGGAGCGGCAGGACGCGGTGAGCGCACCGGGAAGGGCCGCGGTGCCCGGGCGCGTGCGTTGGGCGTGGCTGGAGGTCCCCGGGCGCGGCGAGCGCACTGGGATGTGGTGGCCACATCGAGGCAGAGGGGGAGAGAGGAGGATGGATGGCGGCTCACAGGGGGAGTAGGGAACGGGGCAACGGTGTTCGGGGAGGATGTCGAGGCGGAGGATGGGGACGGGCGACGTAGACGGGGAGGCGGCGCCGACGACGGCGGTTGGCGGGGTGACTCCGGCGGGGTGGTCCGGCGTCGGCGCAGGGCATCGGGGGCGTCGATTGCCCCCGACCGGATCCACGCAGGAGGGAGGTTGAGGAGGCGGGCGACGGCGGGGCCGCGCGGGCGGCGTCAGTGAGGTGGCGGTGGGTGGCGACGGAGTTAGGGCGAGCGATGGGGGCGACGGGATCGGGGTCCGCGGCGACGAGGTCGTGCCGGGGCTCGGGGGAGACGGGCGCGATGCCGGAGGGTGAGGAAGAAGGCCGGGAGGGGGCGGCGAGGGCGAGGCGTTTCGGTGCCGGGCGGCACCGGTGAGGTGGCGTCGCGGGGGAGGACGGAGGCGGGGGAATCGGGCTCTGCCCCCGATCCAGATCCCATCGAGGGGAAGTGGGGGAGCAAGTGGGGCGACGGGGGGGAGTGGTGCGTGGGGGCTAGGGTTTCGGGGGCGTGGGGGGTTAAGTGAGCGGTGGTGGTCCTTGGCCCAGTTGGGCCTGTGGCCGGCCTGGCTAGCTGGGCCGAATGGTCCAGGGGGAGGTTCTGTTTCTTTTTTTTTGTATTTATTTGTTTTCTTTTTATTAGCTTTCTATTTTATTTTCTATATAATTTTGTTTTATAAAATATACAAGTAGTACCTAAATTAGTGTTACAAAATACCCCAATGCCACAAAAAGTTTGGTGACAAAATAAAATAGTTTAGTAATTTATTAATTGTAAAAGGCATTTAATTAATTGTTTTTGCTACTGTTTAAATCCTTATAGCTCATTTAAGCATTCTATAAAATCTTGGTTTCTCCATCATAATTGCTTACGATTTATTTGAAACAACCCGAACATTTTAGTTTTAATTTTTTGAAAACTTTTGTTGCTTGCTTTTCTTTTGAATTTGAATTTGAATCGGTTTCGAACTAACGCGAGATTAGCAACAGTAACCGTGGTGACGTGGCATCATTAACGGAGGTTTACTGTAGCCTAATTATCCGGGCGTCACATGTTTTGAATCTTATGGATCTGAACATTCATGCCACAACAAAGAAAAATTACATGGATAAATATGTTAGGTAGCATTCCACATCAAAAATTTGGTTTTTATCATTCACCTACTCGAGGACGAGCATGAATTAAGCTTGGGCATGCTTGATATGTCTCCAACGTATCTATAATTTTTTAATGTTCCATGCTATTATATTATCTATTTTGGATGTTTTATATGCATTAATATGCTACTTTATATTATTTTTGGACTAACTTATTAAACTAGAGGCTAGTGCCAGTTTTTGTTTTTTCCTTGTTTTTGAGCTTCGCAGTAAAGGAATACCAAACGGAGTCCAAACGGAATAAAACCTTCGCGATGATTTTTCTTGGACCATAAGACACCCAGGAAACTTGGAGTGCAATATAGAAGAGCCACGAGGTGGCCACAAGGGTGGAGGGCGCGCCCAGGGGGTAGGGCATGCCCCCTACCTTGTGGGACCCTCGATGACCCCCTGACATAGATCTTCCTCCTATATATTTGCATATATTCCCAAACCACTAGAAGCATCCACGAAAGCACTTTTCCACCACCGCAACCTTCTGTTCCCGTGAGATCCCATCTTGGGGCCTTTTCCAGCATCCTGCTAGAGGGGGATTCGATCACCGAGGGCATCTACATCAACTCCATTGCCCTTCCGATGAAGTGTGAGTAGTTTACCTCAGACCTACGGATCCATAGCTAGTAGCTAGATGGCTTCTTCTCTCTCTTTGATTCTCAATACCATGTTCTCCTTGATGTTCTTGGAGATCTATCCTATGTAATCTTCTTTTGCAGTGTGTTTCTCGAGATCCGATGAATTGCGAATTTATGATCAGTTTATCTATGAATATTATTTGAATCTTCTCTGAATTCTTATATGCATGATTTGATATCTTTTTAATTCTCTTCGAACTATCGGTTTAGTTTGGCCAACTAGATTGGTTTTTTTTGCCATGGGAGAAGTGCTTAGCTTTGGGTTCAATCTTGCGGTGTCCTTTCCCAGTGACAGTAGGGGTAGCAAGGCACGTATTGTATTATTGCCATCGAGGATAAAAATATGGGGTTTACATCATATTGCTTGAGTTTATTCCTCTACATCATGTCATCTTACTTAATGTGTTACTCTGTTCTTCATGAACTTAATACTCTAGATGCAGGCAGGACTCGGTCGATGTGTGGAGTAATAGTAGTAGATGCAGGCAGGAGTCGGTCTACTTGACACGGACGTGATGCCTATATTTCATAATCATTGCCTTAGATATCGTCATAACTTTGCGCTTTTCTATCAATTGCTCGACAGTAATTTGTTCATCCACCATATTATTTGCTATCTTGAGAGAAGCCTCTAGTGAAACCTATAGCCCCCGAGTCTATTTCCCATCATATAATTTTCCGATCTATTATTTTCCATCATATTAGTTTTTGATCTACTATTTTGCAATCTTTTACTTTCCGATCCATAAATCCAAAAACACAAAAATATTTACTTTATCTTTTGTTTATTTTTATCTATCTCTATGAGATCTCACTTTTGCAAGTGACCGTGAAGGGATTGACAACCCCTTTGTCGTGTTGGGTGCAAGTTGTTTGATTGTTTGTGCAGGTATTGGTGATTTGTGTGTTGTCTCCTATTGTATTGATACCTTCGTTCTCTAACTGAGGGAAATACTTATCTCTACTTTGCTGCATCACCCATTCCTCTTCAATGGAAAAACCAATGCAAGCTCAAGAAGTAGTAGGAAGAATTTCTTAAGCTTGGGGATGCTTGATATGTCTCCAATGTATCTATAATTTTATATTGTTCCATGCTATTATATTATCTGTTTTCGATGTTTTATATGCATTAATATCTTATTTATATTATTTTTGGGATTAACTTATTAACCTTGAGCCCAGTGCCAGTTTTCTATTTTTTTCCTTGTTTTTGAGATTCGCAGAAAAGGAATACCAAATGGATCCCAAACGGAATAAAACCTCTGCGATGATTTTTCTTGGACCAGAAGACACCCAGGACAGTTGGAGTGCAAGTCAAAAGAGCCACGAGGCGGCCAAAAGGGTGGAGGGCACACCCAGGGGGGTAAGGCGCGCCTCCCTACCTTGTGGGCCCCTCGGTGACCCCTGAGCTAGATCTTCCTCCTATATATTCACATATATTCCTAAACCACCAGAAGCATCCATGAAAACACTTTTCCACCGCCGCAACCTTCTGTTCCCGTGAGATCCCATCTTGGGGCCTTTTCCGGCATCCTGTCGAAGGGGGATTCGATCATGGAGGGCATCTACATCAACTCTACTGCCCTTCCGATGAAGCGTGAGTAGTTTACCTCACACCTACAGGTCCATAGCTAGTAGCTAGATGGCTTCTTCTCTCTCTTTGATTCTCAATACCATGTTCTCCTCGATGTTCTTAGAGATCTATACGATGTAATCTTCTTTTGCGGTGTGTTTGTCAAGATCCGATGAATTGTGGATTTATGATTAGCTTACCTATGAATATTATTTGAATCTTCTCTGAATTCTTATATGCATCATTTGATATCTTTGTAATTCTCTTCGAACTATCGGTTTTATTATCAGGTTATCTATGAATATAAGAATTCAGAGAAGATTCAAATATATTCATAGGTAAGATGGTCATAAATCCACAATTCATTGGATCTCGACAAACTCACCACAAAAGAAGATTACATCGGATAGATCTCCAAGGACATCGAGGAGAACATGGTATTGAGAATAAAAGAGAGAGAAGAAGCCATCTAGCTACTAGCTATGGACCCATAGGTCTGTGGTAAACTACTCACGCTTCATCGGAAGGGCAATAGGGTTGATTTAGATGCCCTCCATGATCGAATCCCCCTCCGTTAGGAAGCCGGAAAAGGCCCCAAGATGGGATCTGACGGGAACAAAAGGTTGCGGTGGTGGAAAAGTATTTTCGTGGCTCCCTCTGAGGGTTTTGGAATATATGTGAATATATAGGACGAGGAGGTAGGTCAGGAGAGTCCCGAGGGGGGCACGAGGTAGGGGCGCCCCCCTAGGGCACGCCCTCCACCCTTGCCACCGCCTCGTGGCTCTTCTGGCTTGGACTCCATGTCCCGTGGGTGTCTTCTGGTGCAAGAAAAATCATCGCGAAAGTTTTATTCCGTTTGGACTTCGTTTGATATTCCTTTTCTGCGAAACTCAAAAACAAGGAAAAAACAAAAACTGGCACTGGGCTCTAAGTTAATAATTTAGTCCCAAAATAATATAAAATAGCATAATAATGCATATAAAACATCAAAAACAGATAATATAATAGCATGGAACAATCAAAAATTATAGATACGTTGGAGACATATCAAGCATCCCCAAGCTTAGTTCCTGCTCGTCCTCAAGTAGGTAAATGATAAAAATAGAATTTTTGATGTGTAATGTTACCTAACATATTTATCCATGTTATTTTCTTTATTGTGGCATGAATGTTCAGATCCATAAGATTCAAAACAAAATTTTAGTGTTGACATAAAAACAATAATACTTGAAGCATACTAATAAAGCAATCATGTATTCTCAAAATAACATGGCCAAAGAAATTTATCCCTAAAAATCATATAGTCTGGCTATGCTCCATCTTCATCACACAAAATATTAAATCATGTACAACCCCGATGACAAGCCAAACAATTGTTTCATACTTTTGATGTTGTCAAACTTTTTCAACTTTTAACGCAATACATGAGTGTGAGCTATGGATATAGCACTATAGGTGGAATAGAATATGGTGGTTGTGGAGAAGACAAAAAGGAGGAGATAGTCTCACATCAACTAGGTGTATCAACGGGCTATGGAGATGCCCATTAATAGATATCAATGTGAGTGAGTAGGGATTGTCATGCAACGGATGCACTAGAGCTATAGGTTTATGAAAGCTCAAAAAGAAACTAAGTGGGTGTGCATCCAACTCGCTTGCTCACGAAGACCTAGGGCAATTTGAGGAAGCCCATCATTGGAATATACAAGCCAAGTTCTATAATGAAAAATTCCCACTAGTATATGAAAGTGATAATATAGGAGACTCTCTATCATGAAGATCATGGTGCTACTTTGAAGCACAAGTGTGGAAAAAGGATAGTAATTACCCCTTCTGTCTTTTCTCTCATTTTTTTCCTTTCTCTCTTTTTTTGTGGGCCTCTTTAGCATCTTTTATTTTTTTTAAAGTCCGGAGACTCATCCCAATTTGTGAGGGAATCATAGCTTCCATGTGACGCCCGGATAAATAAGCTATAGTAACCCTCCACTAATATTGCCACGTCACCGCAATTACTGTTGTTAATCTCGTGATGATTCGATCCCGTTCGAATTCAAAATTTAAAATCAAGTCAAACTATAAAAGTTTTCAAATGTCAAAACTAAAATGTTCGAGTTGTTGCAAATAATCATTTGTTGATATTTGTGGTGGTCCAACTTTTTATAAAGTGGCTTAGTGCCCTAAAAATAAAAGAAAACAGAGGCACTAATATGAAAAGAGAAAAGGCTATAACAAAAAAATAGGGGAGAAGAGAAAGAGGAAAAGCCCTTTGCTCTTTGGCCCAGCACAGCCAAGGCCCAACCCACCCCCACTTGCCCTATTCCTCTCGCTACAGGGGACAGGAGGGCCGTGGCGGCAATCCGCCGGCCGTGCCGTGCGTAGCGGCCATCCCCGCCTCCCCGACGGCTACAAGGCACCTCCCCGGGCGCCCCTCTCTCCCTCCCCGAAACCCTAGCTACCCCGTTCCAATCCCCCTTGGCTCCCTCGCTCAGATCCGCCCGCACCCGCAACCACCATCGCCATGCCCCCGCCATAGGCGCGGCCACCAAGCTCCTCTCGCCGCCTCTTGGTGTCACGAAGCTCCGTCGTCGTTGACCGCGTCCTCCCTGTCCACAATATCAAGCTTGGACCCCCCCCCCCCCCCCCCCCCCTCCACCATCGGGATCGAGCTCTTTTCCCCACCCGCGGACGCCGGTGAGCTCCGTCCGCTGCGACCGTCCTGCTACTACTAATCCGTCGCCGGCCTTTCGTGTGCCACACCGTGAGCCTCTACTCCTTCTCCTCCTTTTCCCCGCTGGATTCGGTCCATTAGCGCATCTCCGGCTCGTTGTTGTAGCCTCCGGCCGCTAGCACAACTCCCTCGGCGTGCTCCGTTGGCCTCTGGCCACGACCGGCTGCACCCGACCGCGTCCCCGTGCGTGCTCGCCCGCGCGTGGCGGTGCCTCCGCCAGGCCCACCGCCCTGCTGCCGCTGCTCGTCGACCGGCGTTCCGGACGCCATGGCCGGAGCTCCGCTCCCGCGTGTGGTCATGCCCCGCCTGTCACCGTGTCCCTGCTCGCTTCTTGCCACTCGCCATCGCCGCCGCACTCCTCCCCTACTGCTGGCCGCCGCGCCAGCCTCGCCACGCCCGCGCCACACCGCTGTCTGCTGCTACTTGCTCTTCTGCCGCTGCTCTACTGGATACTGCTGCTGCTAAATTAGCAATAATGCTAAAGATACGGGCAAGTCTAACGGACTTTTACAGGATGGAAACGTGGCCTAATCTAATTGCTCCCCCCCCCCCCCCCCCCCCCCCGATTTTCAGGGTGGGGCCGTCCCCCTTAATCAAAGTCCAACCAATCACAGCCAGCGACTAACCCCTAGACAGCTCCTAATCTACTGTTAAACAACTGTTAACAGGACTAAAAAATATGGGATGGTAGTACACTTGACAAGGCTTAAATGTGTTCATTGGACCAAATCCATTTGATGCATGGTTTAAATCATATGAAAATCGCAAAATGCTATCTTCTCTTGACAAGGAAACAGTTTTAACCTCTAGTTGTGTGCAGCGCCCGTGTGTGTGTGTGTGTGTGCTGTGTGCTGTGTGTGCGTGAGTGTGTGGGTGTGTGGCCGGCTGGACACTGTCCAGTACGGCCAGCCCTGATTCTAATTAGTAGTACTAATTAGGTTAGCTAGGTTAGTTGATTAATTAGTCTAATGTGTATGACATGTGGCCCCTACTTCTAATCAATCTAATTTAATTAAAGTCTAACTAAGTCTAGTCACTGACAGGTGGACCCCAGTCAACTTTTGACTAGTCAGTTTGACTTGGTCAATTCGGATTAAAATGAATGCACAATTCCATAAATTTTAGATTATTGATAAAACTTTGGAATTCGTAGAAAATAAACCATAACTCAGATGAAAATGTTTAATACATGAAAGTTGCTCAGAACGACGAGACGAATCCGAATACGCGGTCCGTTCATCCGCCACACGTTCCTAGCATAGCAAACATTGAATTTTTCCCCTCCGGTTCATCTATCTGACAAATGTCCGGAACCGGGAAAACTTTCCCGGATGTTTTCCCCCTTCGCCAGTATCGCCTAGCGCTGCGTTAGAACACTTCTAGGCCCACTTATTGTCTTGTTATGCATCTGTTTGCTCTGTATTTACTGTTTCTTCCCCCTCTTCTTCTCCGGTAGACCCCGAGACCGCTGTTGATGCCCCTGTGATCGACTACGTCGACGACGGCCCTCCTTGTCTGAGCAACCAGGCAAGCCCCCCCTTTGATCATCTCGACATCGCCCATTCTATACTCTCATACTTGCATTAGATTCTGCTACTGTTATTGTTTGCTCCTATTCTGATGCATAGCCTGCTTTTGTAAATGCTATTGTTACCTACCTGCTTATCCTAAACTGCTTAGTATAGGTTGGTTAGTGATCCATCAGTGACCCCCACCTTGTCCTTGTTGTCCCTGCTTCATCATCGACGACTCGATCAACGTGATCGATGACCAGAGCCCGACACCTCACATCACATCGACTCTGCAGAGCTACTATCGAGTGCCGAGGATGATCCCTCATAACACACTCTTGATGATAATTGTGTAGTGTAGCTATTCGGTCGTGGTCATCGAGGGTGATTTCCTCTTTCACCATTCTCGATACGGCTCTGTCGTTCAACACCTCAAGTGTGAACCTCGAGGGTGGTCCCTCGTACGTTCACCTTGATGATTACATCGAGTGGAATCCTCCGTGGGTAATTCCTCGGGTTTTCCCCTTGATGTTTGGACACACGGTTACAATGACTTTACTTGAGACCTTGGTGAATGTCGGGCAGGCCCGGAGAGCACCCGCAAGTTAATGACATGGCACGGCCGGGCATTCTAGGCCCTTGTCGTAAGTCCGCGAGACGGGGCGACGGGGTCACTTTCGATCGTGAGTCTCTGCTCGTCTCCGCAAGCTAATAATACACTATGGTTTGGGTATTTGTTCTGAGTTGGCCTTTGGCCTTTACGCACCAACCACCACGCGAGAATAGTTATGGGCCTCGGCGTCGTGGTATCAGCCGAAGCTTTGTCAGACATCTAGTTCAGCATTGCGGCACGGCCTGGTCGGCGCCCCAGTGGAGGTGGCCTGGATCGCCCTCCGCGCAATGATCCGGAGTGCAACGGGCGATGGGCCCAGACCCCGGAGTGCTTAGGATGTAGACCGGCGGGGACCTCTCTGCTGAGCCTAGGTAGGGCTATGACGTGTTGATCTTCCGAGGCCGGGCATTGACTCGGAAAAGTGTGTCCGGCCAGAGTAATCAAGCGTGTTGGAAAACGTGGTGCACCCTTGCAGGGAAGATTATCTATTAATAGCCGTGTCCACGGTAACGGACATTCAGACTTATATCCTGATCTTATACAACTACAAATGGATACTTGAGATATGTGGCTCCGAGATTGCTTTCTTGCAGGGAGTCGAGGAAGGATCTCTGGGCATTAATGTTACAACATGCTTCTTAATTATAAACTGCTATTCTTTACTCTTCTACATGCTGCAAGATGCTCGGAGTTGCGTGAAGATGCTAGTCTTCGATAGGCTAGGCTTCCCCCCTCTATTCTGGCATTCTGCAGTTCAGTCCACAGATACAACCCTTCCATTTGATACAAATGCATACTTAGTATAGATCTGATGCTTGCGAGTACTTTGGATGAGTACTCACGGTTGCTTTGCTACCCCCCCCTTTTCCCCCTTCTTACTTCTTTCCGATTGTTGCAACCAGATGGTGGATCCTTGGAGCCAGATGCCACCCCCGTCGACTACTACTATATGGAGGCCGCTGAAGACCAGGAGTAGTTAGGAGGTCCCAGGCAGGAGGCCTTGCCTCTTCGATCGTGTTGCTTTTGTGCTAGCCTTCTTAAGGCATCCTTGTTTAACTTATGTGTGTACTCAGATATTGTTGCTTCCGCTGACTCTGGTGTATCGAGCTATGTATTCGAACCTTCGAGGCCCCTGGCTTGTAATATGAAGCTTGTATTATTTTATTTGTGTCCAGAGTTGTGTTGTGATATCTTCCCGTGAGTCCCTGATCTTGATCGTACACATTTGCGTGTATGATTAGTGTACGATTGAATCGGGGCGTCACATTCCATCATCTTTTCCTCACATGGGACAATGCTCTAATAATGATGATCATCACACTTTTATTTACTTACAACTCAAGAATTACAACTCGAAACTTAGAACAAAATATGACTCTATATGAATGCCTCCGGTGGTGTACCGGGATGTGCAATGATCTAGCATAGCAAATGACTTCAAAAAACGAACAAGCGAAGTAAACATCATGCTAGCTATCTTACGATCATGCAAAACAATATGACAATGATGGAGCGTGTCATAATAAAATGGAACGATAGCAGTTGCATGGCAATATATCTTGGAATGGCTATGGAAATGCCATAATAGGTAGGTATGGTGGTTGTTTTGAGGAAGGGATAAGGTAGGTGTAAGGAACCGGCGAAAGTTGCGCGGTACTAGAGAGGCTAGCAATGGTGGAAGGGTGAGAGTGTGTATAATCCATGGACTCAACATTAGTCATAAAGAAATCACATACTTATTGCAAAATTCTATTAGTCATTGAAACAGAGTACTACGCGCATGCTCCTAGGGGGATAGATTGGTAGAAAAAGACCATCGCTCGTCCCCGACCACCACTCATAAGGAAGACAATCAATAAATAAACCATGCTCCGACTTCATCACATAACGGTTCACCATACGTGCATGCTACGGGAATCACAAACTTTAACACAAGTATTTCTACCAATACACAATTACTCACTATCATGACTCTAATATCATCATCTTTATATATCAAAACAATCATAAAGAATCAAACTTCACATAGTATTCAATGCACTTTATATGAAAGTTTTTATTATATCCCTCTTGGATACCCATCATATTAGGACTAAATTCATAACAAAAGCAAATGACCATGCTTTTTTAGAGAGACTCTCAAAATAATATAAGTGAAGCATGAGAGTTCAACAATTTCTATCAAATAAAACCACCGTCGTGCTCTAAAAAGATATAAGTGAAGCACTAGAGCAAAATTGCCTAGCTCAAAAAATATAAGTGAAGCACATAGAGTATTCTAATAAATCACGATTCATGCATGTCCCTCTCAAAAGGTGTGTACAACAAGGAAGATTGTGGCAAACTAAAAATCAAAGCCTCATATCATACAAGACGCTCCAAGCAAAACACATATCATGTGGTTAATAAAAATATAGTCTCAAGTAAATTTGCCGATAGACAAAGACGAAAGAGGGGATGCCATCTGAGGCATCCCCAAGCTTAGGCTCTTGGTTTTCCTTGAATATTACCTTGGGTTGCCTTGGGAATCCCCAAGCTTAGGCTCTTGCCACTCCTTATTCCATAGTCCATCAAATCTTTACCCAAAGCTTGAAAACTTCACAACACAAAACTCAACAGAAAACTCATGAGATTCGTTAGTATAAGAAAATAAATCACCACTTTTGGTACTATTGTGAACTCATTCTTTATTTATATCGGTGTCATATCTACTGTATTCCAACTTATCCATGGTTCATACCCCCCGATACTACCCATAGATTCATCAAAATAAGCAAACAACACATACAAAACATAATATGTCAAAAACAGAACAGTCTGTAGCAATCTGTCAATCTCGAATACTTCTGTAATTCCACAAATTCTAAAAATTAGGACAACCTGGCTAATTTGTATATTAATCTTCTGCAAAAAGAATCAGTGTTTTAACACACCTCTGTTAAAAACAAAAAATATTTTCATGCTCACAAAAGTTTCTGTTTTTCAGCAAGATCAAATCAACTATCACCGTAAGCCATCCCAAAGGTCTTACTTGGCTCAAACACTAATTAAAACATGAAAACACATCTAACTAGAGGCTAGATGAATTATTTATTGAAAACCAGAACCAAAAAAGCAAGAACAAAAATAAAATTGGGTTGCCTCCCAACAAGCGCTATTGTTTAACGCCCTTAGCAAGGCATAAAAACATAGATCTTGGTATTGTCATCTTTGGTATGCAATCCATAAGTAGCTCTCATAATATATTCATATGGAAACTTAATTTTCTTTCTAAGAAAGTGTTCCATGCCCTTCCTTAGCGGAAATTGAAATATAATGTTTCCTTCTTTCATATCAATAATTGCACCAATCGTTCTAAGGAAAGGTCTACCAAGAATAATAGGACATGTAGGATTGCAATATATATCAAGAATAATGAAATATACGAGCACATAATTCCTATTTTCAACAATAATAATGTCATTAATTCTTCCCATAGCTTCTTAATAGTGGAATTCGCAAGATGCAAATTTAAAGAACAATCATCAAATTCACGGAAACGTAACACATCACATAAAGTTTTTGGAATTGTGGAAACGCTAGCACCCAAATCACACAAAGCATGGCACTCATAATATCTAATCTTAATCTTAATAGTAGGTTCCCACTCATCATAAAGTTTTCTAGGAATATTAACTTCCAATTCAGGCTTTTCTTCAAAAGATTTCATCATAGCATCAACGATATGTTTAATAAAAGCTTTATTTTGATTATAGGCATGAGGAGAATTCAACATGGATAGCAACAAGGAAATACAATCTATCAAACAACAATTATCATAATTAAATTCCTTGAAATCTAAAAGATTGGGTTCATTGCTACTTAAAGTTTTGACCTCTCCAATCCCACTTTTGTCAATTTTTGCATCAAGATCTATAAACTCTGAATTATAGGGACGCCTTTTAACTAAAGTTGACTCATCTCCAGTCCCATATTTATCAAGAGTAATATTATAAAACAAATATTTAATAGGAGTCACATCAATCACTTTAAGATCTTCATCATTATTTTCACAAAAACTAGAAGAACACGCTTTTACAAACCAATCTCGCTTAGCACGCATCTTAGCGGTTCTTTCTTTACACTCATCAACGGAAACTCTCATAGCTTTCAAAGATTCATTAATATCATGCTTGGGTGGAATATATCTCATTTTCAAATAATCAATCTCAAGAGAAGTTCTATCCACGTTGCATTTCCTTGTTGCAATCTACCAAATCATCAATCTTAAGCAATTTTTCTTCAACCAAAGCATTGAAATTGTTTTGCAAACTAATAGATTCTTTAATATTCTTCTCAAGATTAGAGGGCATCTTATTATAATTTCCATAAGAATTGTTGTAGGATTTACTATAATTATTAGAGGAATTACTAGGAAATGGCCTAGGATTAAATTTACCTCTATACGCGTTATTACCAAAATTGTTCCTACCAACAAAATTCACATCCATAGATTCATTATTATTCTCAATCAAGGTAGACAGAGGCATATCATTAGGATCAATAGGAGCACTCTTACTAGAAAACAATTTCATAACTTCATCCATCTTTCCACTCAAAACATTAATCTCTTCAATCGCATGCACTTTTTTATTAGTAGAAGATCTTTCGGTATGCCATTGAGAATAATTAACCATAATATTATCTAGGAGTTTAGTAGCTTCTCCTAAAGTAATTTCCATATAAGTACCTCCCGTGGCCGAATTTAAAAGATTTCTAGCAGAAAAATTCAATCCGACATAATTTTTTTGTATGATCATCCACAAATTTAAACCATGAGTATGGTAATTTCATATCATCAATTTCACCCTCTCCCAAGATTGTGCAACATGTTCGTGATCAAGTTGCTTAAAATTCATAATATCGTTCCTAAGGGAGATGATCTTAGCAGGAGGAAAATACTTGGAAATAAAAACAACTTTACACTTATTCCATGAATCAATACTATTTTTAGGCAAAGATGAAAACCAAGTTTTAGCACGATCTCATAGTGAGAACGGAAATAGCTTCAATTTAACAATATCATTATCCACATCTTTCTTATTTTGCATATCACACAACTCAACTAAATTATTTAGATGGGATGCAGCATCTTCACTAGGAAGGCCAGAAAATTGATCTTTCATAACAACATTCAGCAAAGCGGCATTAATTTCATAAGATTCCGCACTAATGGCGGGAGCAATTGGAGTACTAATAAAATCATTATTATTTGTATTGGAAAAGTCACACAACTTGGTATTTTCTTGAGACATCGTGACAAAGCAAGCAATCTAACACACGAGCAAACAAAAAGCGGACGAAAAGAGAAATATAAAAAGGGTGAATAAAAAGGCAAATCTTTTGTGTTTCTCTAAAAACGTTTTAGAAGTGGGGGAGAGGAAAACGAGAGGAAAATGGCAGATAATGTAATGCAAGAGATGAGAG
The DNA here is from genome assembly GCF_018294505.1 of Triticum aestivum. Taxonomy (NCBI): domain Eukaryota; kingdom Viridiplantae; phylum Streptophyta; class Magnoliopsida; order Poales; family Poaceae; genus Triticum; species Triticum aestivum. The sequence continues at coordinate 285,903,959 of NC_057801.1, read as the reverse complement.
TTTATGATGGGTACTTGTTAGGTTTGACGTAGATCTCCCCGACAACGTTGCCAGAAATTCTTCCTGCTACTTCTTGAGCTTGTGTTGGTTTTTCCCTTGAAGAGGAAAGGGTGATGCAGCATAGTAGAGATAAGTATTTCCCTCAATTAAGAACCAAGGTATCAATCCAATAGGAGAAATGCGCAAGTCCCCAATAGATGCACCTACACAAACAATCAAACACTTGCACCCAACGCAATAAAGGGGTTGTCAATCCCTTCACGGCCACTTGCAAAGGTGAGATCTGATAGAGATAGATAAAACTAAATAAAAGATAACTAAATATTTTTGGGTTTTTTGGTTTATAGATCTGAACATAAAAGATTGCAAAATAGTATATCAGAAACAAATGTGATGGAAAATAGACCCGGGGGCCATATGTTTCACTAGTGGCTTCTCTCTTGAAGGCAAACAATACGGTGGGTGAACAAATTACTGTCGAGCAATTGATAGAAAAGCACAAAGTTATGACGATGTCCAAGGCAATGATTATGCATATAGATCCGTGTCAAGTAGATTGACTCCTGCCTGCATCTACTACTATTACTCCACACATCAATCGCTATCCAGCATGCATCTAGAGTATTAAGTCCATAAAAAATGGATTAACGCCTTAAGTAAGATGACATGATGTCGAGGAATAAACTCAAGCAATATGATGAAAATCCCATCTTTTTGTCCTCGATGGCAACAATTCAATACGTGTCTCGCTACCCCTACTTTGTCACTGGGTGAAATCATGAAAGATTGAACCCAAAGCTAAGCACCTCTCCCATTGCAAGAAAAATGAATCTAGTTAGCCAAACCAAACCGATAATTCGAAGAGAAATACAAAGATATCAAATTATGGATATAAGAATTCAGAGAAGATTCAAATGATATTCATAGATAAGCTGATCATATATCCACAATTCATCGGATCTCGACAAACACACCGCAAAAGAAATTTACATCGAATAGATCTCCAAGAACATCGAGGAGAACATGGTATTGAGAATCAAAGAGAGAGAACAAGCCATCTAGCTACTAGCTATGGACCCGTAGGTCTGTGGTAAACTACTCAAGATTCATTGGAAGGGCAATAGGGTTGATGTAGATGCCCTCCGTGATCGAATCCCCCTCCGGCAGGATGCCGGAAAAGGCCCCAAGATGGGATATCATGGGAACAGAAGGTTGCGGCGGTGGAAAAGTATTTTCGTGGCTCCCTCTGAGGGTTTTGGCATATATGTGAATATATAGGACGAAGAGGTAGGTCAGGAGAGTCCCAAGGGGGCCACAAGGCAGCCCCCCTAGGGCGCGCCCTCCACCCTTGCCGACGCCTCGTGGCTCTTCTCTCTTGGACTCCAAGTCCCTCGGGTGTCTTCATATCCAAGAAAAATCATCGCGAAAGTTTTATTCTGTTTGGACTCCATTTGATATTCCTTTTCTACGAAAATCAAAAACAAGGAAAAACAGAAACTGGCACTGGGCTCTAGGTTAATAAGTTAGTCCCCAAAATAATATAAAATAGCATAATAATGCATATAAAACATCCAAAATAGATAATATAATAGCATGGAACTGTTGGGAAACGTAGCATGCAATTTCAAAAAATTCCAACGTTCACGCAAGATCTATCTAGGAGATGCATAACAACGAGGGGGAAAGAGTGTGTCTACATACCCTCGTAGACCGAAAGCGGAAGCGTTTGACAACGCGGTTGATGTAGTCGAACTTCTTCTAGCTCCGACCGATCAAGCACCGAACGTACGGCACCACCGAGTTCTGCACACGTTCAGCTCGGTGACGTCCCTCGCCTTCTTGATCCAGCAAGGTGTCGAGGTAGTAGATGAGTTTTGTCGGCACGACAGCGTGGTGACGGTGATGGTGAAGTGATTGTCGCAGGGCTTCGCCTAAGCACCGCAAAACTATGACAGGGGGTGTAAACTGTGGAGGGGGTGTCACGCACGGCTAACAATTGATGTTGTGTCTTCTAGGCGCCCCCTCCCCATATATATATAGGTGGGAGGGGAGGAGAGGCAGACATGGGGCGCCCCAAGTAGGATCTAAATCCTACTTGGGGTTTCCCAAGTGGCGCCCCCTTCCTTATTTTACCGGAGTGGAAAAGGGAAGAGGGAAGGGAGGAAGGAAAGGGGGGCCGAACTCCCTCTTCCTTCTCCCAATCGGCCTCCTGCCACAGGGGGCGCCACCCCTTATGGGCTGGTGTGCTCCCCTCTCATGGCCCATATGGCCCATTATTCCCCCGGGGGATTCCGGTAACACCCCCCCCCCCCGATACTCTGATAAATACCCAATATACTCTGGAACACTTCTGGTGTCAAAATACTATCATCCTATATATCAATCTTTACCTCTCAACCATTTTGAGACTCCTCGTCATGCCTGTCATCTCATCCGGGACTCCGAACAACATTCGGTCACCAAATCACATAACTCATATAATACTAAATCATCATCGAACGTTAAGTGTGCGGACCCTACGGGTTCAAGAACTATGTAGACATGACCGAGACACATCTCCAGTCAACAACCAATAGCGGAACATGGATGCTCATATTGGCTCCTACATATTCTATGAAGATATTTATCGATCGAACCGTTATGACAACATATGTTATTCCCTTTGTCATTGGTATGTTACTTGCCCGAGATTCAACCGTAGGTATCCACATACCTAGTTCAATCTCGTTACCGGCAAGTCTCTTTACTCGTTCTGTAATACATCGTCTTGTAACTAACTCATTAGTCACTTTTCTTGCAAGGCTTCTTATAATGTGCATTACCGAGAGGGCCCAGAGATACCTCTCCGATACTCGGAGTGACAAATCCTAATCTCGATATATGCCAACCCAACAAACACCTTCGGAGATACCTGTGGAGCATCTTTATAATCACCCAGTTACGTTGTGATGTTTGATAGCACACAAGGTATTCCTTCGGTATCCGGGAGTTGCATAATTTCATAGTCGAAGGAATATGTATTTGACATGAACAAAGCAATAGCAATAAAACTGAACGATCAATATGCTAAGCTAATGGATGGGTCTTGTCCATCACATCATTCTCATAATGATGTGATCCCGTTATCAAATGACAACTCATGTCCATGGTTAGGAAAACTTAACCATCTTTGATCGACAAGCTAGTCAAGTAGAGGCTCACTAGGGACACAGTGTTTGTCTATGTATTCACAGACTACTGCAGGATGCTGCTAACGCGACACTACGATTAGAGACCCTTCGATGAAATTGTGTGCGATGCAATAATCGCAAATGGTGGTGTAAAAAACCCGTCAAAAAAGGTGCAAACGTTTGCGATGACGGATGCATCAAACACGGTTCATATTTTGGTTGCGTGTGCAATGCAGGGCATACGGTTCAGTTCAATTAACTGTTTGCGATAAGGAGGAACAAAAGAAACGGGCTGTCAGATGAAGGCGTGTGAGATGTAGAACATACGATTCACTCGGATGAACTATTTATGATGAGGCGGAAGAACAGAAATGGGCAACCAGATGAAGATGTGTGCGATATACGGCATATAGTTCACTCAGATGAACTATTTGCATTGAGCCAAGAGAACAGCAATGGTTCAACTTAACAAGGTGTGTGATACGCGGCAAACAGGTCTGTAATCATAAATGTGTGGGAATACTGATAACAACACAGACGATTCCTGTTAACAAGCCGTGTGTGTTGTAAGCAAATGATTGCTGGTATACAATTGTCAGTGATTGATGAGATCATCACCGACGGGTTCTATTGTTTAGTCCGTGTGTGATGTGATTTGCTTTGTCTACAGAGCATCAACATATATACTTAAAAAGACAGCGTTGCATAACCAAATTAAGCATACAATTACACAAGTGACTACACACATAACATTTTCACACACCAAAGTAAGCAATTACATGCATACTAAACTAGGAGAAACGAGGATCTAATCATCTACTTCTTATTGCGACGACGCTTGCCATTGCTCTGCTTCCAGCTGGATCCCTGGCCGTTTTGGGGAAGGAGGCACTTCCTCATGTCAATGATCCTCCTGTACATGTCGTAGCTCGTTTACGCCTCCTTGGCCACGTACACGACATGAGCTTTGTCGAGTTTCTCCATCTAGGCCGAGTGCCAGGCATGCTTGTCCTTGTTGTAGGAATCCTTCATGTCTCTATAGTAGGGGTCGATGATGGCCTCGGCGAGGTGAACCAATGAGTCATTCTCATGCTCCTTGCTTCCCCAAATCTTGTATTGGTCCTGGATGTCGACAAGATTCTGGCAGGCGATGCTCGAATTCTTGAGCACCTTGACATCGTTGGTGATGTCCACCGTAGCGAACATGTAGTGGGGGTTGTTGACAAACCTGGCGAAACGCTCGCAAGGCCTTGTGGTCAGGCAGTAGTGGTAGACAAGGACATGGATGCGCATGCACATCTGGGCAACGACCTCGGGACTAGACCCGGCAAAAGCGCGGGTATACTCGAGGTCGAACCCGACCACCTTGTACTCCTCATTGGCAAGCAACAACTCCATGATGTGGATGGAGTGCTCCACCCAGACCGGGTTGTTGGTGTACACCATTGAGAGCTCCGTGAACCTTTGATGGGTGTCCACCACGGGATGCATGGTGAACTGCTGCTCGCCGTCGGCAGCCGCTCGGAGCGCCATTGGAGCTGCGCAGGATACCCTCTAAGAATTTGCCGTGGTGGGTGTGCTTCTTGCAATGGTGGGGCGCGATTGAAAGGTTGAAGAGACACAAGGGTTAAATGGCCGCTGTAACAAATGGGGGCTAGCCGACCTGTAATCGTCACGTCTTGTGACAGCGTTCATAGCGGAGGATTCCAACGCACGCTTGACAACACCGCACCGCACGCGTTTCATTTGACCACGTGTGGGCTCGAAGAGGAGCCAAATGTATCGTCGATGAGCCTATTCCCGCGCTACCGTGCAGTTTACCGCACAAGCTTCCCGCTTGGCTAGTTTGGCCACGATCGGCTAGAAGAGGGACAAATCATGGGCGTTTATTGGCAAAAAGCTTTGTAAAACCGAAGTGTGTGGAATGACTCCGGTCATAAGTTTACCTGTGGGTGATGAGGTCAAAGTTACACAGAAGGGTGATGATGGACACTCGAGTGGGATAATTAATTCTGCACTCTACAGGGCACATGATGGAAGAAACCAAATGTGTGCAATAATGTCGAAGATCGCAGTCGAGTTAGCTATATAGATTGTGTGCTATGAGATCGACAAGGTAAACAGATTCGAGAATGGTTAATAAAATCTAAGACAATTGCATATTAAGGTCAAAAAAGTGCTACCAACATATGAGTCTCATATGATGCCATTTCAACGATTTTACCACAAAAGCTCGAAATATTACAAGGTTCAAATTCTAGAGTTATATGGCTCAAATTCAAAGATTACAAGGTTCAAACGAATATTAGCAGTGAAATTCAGCTCATCAGCTGCAAATGCTCGCGCTGATCCGTTGAACATGGATATCAGAGAGGTTCAAACTAATATTACCACTTCAAAGTCTGGTTTTGAAACCTCACAATTCTTGCAAAGGGGTCAGTCACTGAGAAGTCATGTATGGGGTTGACACGATGACTTCCGATTACTCTGTCATCTGAAGTTCCAAAATGAAATTCAGCCATTTTGGATCCAATTCCATTCTGCCGCAGACGCCGGCGCTGATCAACAAACGATTCATTTTTGCGAAATAACTGTAGGGCAAACCTCATTATCTTCAGCACCCTTGCTCTGACAACAAAGAACCTGGCGAATATAATCTATGATAAGGTCCCTCGAAAGGACTTCAAAGTAATTTCTGAGAGATGCAGATCTAGGCATTCGACGTGATTGTTATATTGTATTACATTATCCACCATTGGGCCTAATCTTATCTGCAAAAGAAGAAAACATGTTAGTGCCTACATGCAGTTTTGAACACTACTACAGGACTATTTGGTTTGCAGGATTTGTAAAATGCACTAACATGCCATCTTCGATCTGACATGATTAACACAAGCATTAACATGCCATCTTCGATCTTCATAAGAGGTTGGAGTGGATGAAAAGTTCCCTAAGAAAACTAGTACAGATGAATCCAAAGGAGAAATGCATATGGATTGTAACCATATGGATCAAGCAACCAATATGGGGGGCATGTATGTACTGAAATCCTCCAAAAGAATCCTTCAGAAATTGTAGTACATTGTCATTGTAAACTTGGAAAAAGGTGTCACAAATTGAACTCCCTTATGGTTAACATTTAACAGGAAAGGAACATCACCTCGATATATAGCTTCTCCAGGCACACAAAGCACCTCAAGAAACTGACAACTTGCTCTAGGTTGGGCCCGATAGATTCTAGTGCCAAGACCTTCACTGTGCGCAGTTTCGGGGTCAAGCTTGTCGGAATCATTTTCTGAATGACAAACGAACAAACATCTTCAAAATTAGAAATAATGTTAATTTGTAGAAGGAGAGGTAGAAGGCGGTTGTTGTACCTAAACGGGTGTGGATCCAATAACAAGTTCGGAGTATTTGTCAGATGAGTAGCCCACCACTGTCAATTTTGGCGCAGAAATGACATTGATTCTTGTTGGACCTACTTGATCAAGTATAAATAATCTCTCAAGTGCAGGTGTATCCTCAGTGAGCATACCGTAGTGCACATCTTGTGATGTCTTCCTGCCGAACCAGCAACACACATAAATAGTCCAGGGAGTCATGGAGGTAATGTGGAATGTACTCAACCCATTGACTGCTCGAAGATGAAGGTACTCGAGTGCAGTACAGCCACGGAGCAGGTGCTCCATGTCACCGTTTGAGAGGTAGACGGTGACGAGCTCGAGGTGCTTCAGTCGTGGTAGAATAAGAGCGGGCGCATCATTAAGGGGGGATGGCAGTTCCTGAACTTGGCGACGTGCAGCGTGGGCGCGAGGCGGAGCGCGGACGTTGGCAGCAAGTGCATATGCCCATCATCAAAAGTGAGCTCCTCGAGATGATCTAGGGCGGGGGATCAAAACCAGTCGTCAAGCTTGGCTCGGTCCTTGTTGTTGGAACGGAACTTGCCCATTCTAAGGCCTCTGGTTGGGCCATGGTGGCTGCCGAGGATCTTGGAGAACGCATCCAAGCTTTTGCGATAGCCATGGCAGAGCTCGTGGGTGTCGATGAGGTCGAGAGTGGTGGAGTTCCACCGGGGGCACCACCACCGGGAAAGGACAGTTGTTTGCGCCCCATATTTGATTGGGAGGAGGGAGATGACGACTGTCAACATACCATCGGGGAGGCTGCTGATGAAGTCAAGGCCTGCTGGAGTCGCTTGCGGTACTAGCTCACCCTGCCTCCGCTTGTTGGCAGCCCAGTTCTCCACCTCCGGAGTCTCCTTGTCAGCGGCGCTTTCTGATAGAAATGGGAGTACAAGGAATATTTAGTTAAAACAGGGCAATAGAAAAGTGTATTGGTAACTAAAAGTTATTAGGTAGGAATATAGTAAGGAAAGGGAATAACAATTGGTTGCTTAACTATTACACAATTCATTTGACATTGCTGGGTAAGTCAACATGCAGATAGCTGAAAAGAAAACTTACTTTGAACAAAGTCTGGACGGATGATTTTGTCGGGGAAGTTAGCATATATCTCATGACCATGCCCTTTTATGTGCAGTCAATTTTAGTGATAGCTTTTAGTACATAAAACTTAGAATTTTCTATCCAAAAGCTAGTGCCAAAACAGGAGTCACCACGTTCTTTAAGTCTTACAGTAACAACGATTGTAAATCCATGTTTGTGTGCAGTATGACATCCCTGCAGTCTTGATGTAAAGGGGAAGATTGTGCACTACATATTCTGTTGCATAGCAAGGGACGCGCTACAGAAAATGGTAGGATTGTTAAAGAAAATATGGTAACAAGCAAATATGGGCCCAAATTGAAAGAACTATACATCAATTGAAATCGAAGGACAAAAATCTATAATTAAATAGATAGGGCAAACATGATGTCATGGGAATATGAGAGTAATCAAAAGAACAATACATCATTAATTTGCCTAATATAGAAAGAAGAGGGGAAAATCCCATTTGACGTATATGGTGCATGTGGCACCTTTTGTCCAAATGTAACAATATTTAGAATATGCTCAGGAAAGTAGGCCATGCCAACCGATTTAGGGTGAGACTGAACATACCACGCGCATCCTCAAGTCATCTGGTACAGTGAGATGGAATCTCTGGCGGAGGCCGCAAAGTCCTGATGTGTCGGCGAACTGTACACTCTATGAATGAAAGAAAACCCTCAAATCAGCTCGAATAAAAATGAATTCACGGCGATTTTCGCTGGGTGATTAGAGGAGGCAGATGAACTGGGATAAGAGATGAGATAATATCTCATTAAGTTAGTTACCTTGCCGTCCATGAGAAAGAACCCTTAGTACGGCAGATTCCCCAACCGAGCGGAGCTGGGTCGACCGTGAGCAGCATCGAGAAAGTCGATGGCGGTAGGTGGCGGCAAGCGGAAGTGGCGAAATGTGGTGGGGGTTGCCGGCAGCCTGGCGGCGGCGGCAGGCGGCGAGCTAAGTGGTTACCGCCGTGATAGGCGGTGCCATGCATAGACCCGGAGGAACTTGTATAGGTGTGAATTGGGACCGGAGGGGGTGGCAGGTGGGGGTGAGGGTTTTTGTGACATGGGGATGACGAGGGTTTTCTTTGTTCTTTTTTGAATTGGGTGGTGAGGGTTTTCTACCCCACAAAGAATTTCGGAGGCAACGGTTTGCTAGAGCCAACCGTCTGTGATTGACGCAACAGGCAAAACGAAAGTCATTGCACACGGTTGCAATTTTGGGAACCGTGTGTGATTGAAGCAACAGGCAAAATGAAAGTCATTGCACACGTTCCAATTTTGTACCAAATTTCAACCAAATATTTAACTAAGAAATGTTTATGCATGTCACCAAAAATTATATCATTGAACACTATGTTCAAATACGCATCCAACGATATAATTTTTGCTGACCTGCACTAACATTTTGTCAGTTAAATCTTTGGTCAACATTTAACACAAAATTACAAAGCGGACCAATAAATGAGGATGGATGTAGATTCCATCAACCAAACTGACTGCATCCATATCCCATAGTTAGACATAAGTAAACATAGATTAAACATACTCAGACATAGATAATAAGCGTACACGTACACAAGCATAGTTCAACCGTCATTAAGCATGCTCAAGTGTACATAGTTCAATCCCACATCTCATCTCACATGTCATCACGATCCTGAAGCCTCTCCAGGTACTCGGCATATGCACCGTGCGCCACCCTGTGAGAATACTTCTGCTTGAAGGAGCCAATGGCCCGTCCTCTTACCTGCACGAGAACACTTTGATATGCGTCATGAAGCTTGTGGTTGCAGAATGGGCATCGATAGCCGCCATTCTAGGTCCTAATACGCCTGTTATCCATTCCCGCATAAAGCTCCCTCAGGATTTGCCTCTTGTGCCTCCTTCGGACATCTTCATCCTCGCTGTCCACATCGTCAAACAACACCTATACAAATAGTAAAAAAATGTGACGTCAAATTAATGGTTACAAACTAATCTCTAGCGAACAATTGGCAGTTGCCATAATTTGGCATCAAATCAACGATTACATGCCGTGAAGTAGGATTAGGAATTTATGGCTATTTATTTATACATATTCAGATATTATGGTTCAATTTTTAAGCACATTTGTCTATGTACAAACCAATCTTGAAGAAAATAGTGGCACAAACATATGTAGGTCATTCAAAATCAATTGCCATGTCCTGTGTAACGCCCTCGATGCGGCTATATCTCCCACGTGTCGAAGCACGACTTAGAGGCATAACCGCATTGAAAGCAATGTCGCGAGTGAGGTAATCTTCACACAACCCATGTAATACATAAGGGAAAGAGATACATAGTTGGCTTACAATCGCCACTTCACACCATTACATGAATAAAGCATTACATCATCCAGATACAATCAAGGTCCGACTACGGAACCAAAATAAAAGAAGAACCCCAAATGCGACAAAGGTCCCCGATCGACCCCAACTGGGCTCCACTACTGATCAACTAGAACGAAACAACACAAAGGGCAAGATCTTCATCGAGCTCCTCCTTGAGCTTGGTTGCGTCACCTGCTCGGTAACATAGGCACCTGCAAACTGGTTTTGGAAGTATCTGTGAGCCACGGGGACTCAGCAATCTCGCACCCGCGAGATCAAGACTATTTAAGCTTATAGGAAGGATGGAGTAATGAGGTGGAGCTGCAGCAAGCGACTAGCATATATGGTGGCTACAATCGCAAAAGAGAGCGAGAAGAGAGGCTAGGCACGGTCGATAAAAGTATGATCAAGAAGTGATCCTATAGCAACCTACGTCAAGCATAACTCCAACACCGTGTTCACTTCCCGGACTCCGCCGGAAAGAGACCATCACGGTTACACACACGGTTGATGTATTTTAATTAAGGTCAACTTCGGGTTTTCTACAACCGGACGTTAACAAATTCCCATCTGCCACATAACCGCGGGCACGGCTTTCGAAAGATAATACCCTGCAGGGGTGTCCCAACTTAGCCCATGACAAGCTCTCACGGTCAACGAAGGAATAGACCTCCACCCGAGACACTCCGATCAGACTCGGTATCCCGGTACAACAAGACATTTCGACAGGGTAAAACTAAACCAGCAACACCGCCCGAATGTGCCGACAAATCCCGATAGGAGCTGCACATATCTCTTTCTCAGGGCACACTCAGATGAGACTAGCTACGAGTAAAACCAACCCTCAAGTTTCCCCGAGGTGGCCCCGTAGGCAGCTCAGTTCGGACCAACACTCAGAGGAGCACTGGCCCGGGGGGGGGGTTAGAATAAAGATGACCCTTGAGTCTGCAGAACCCAAGGGAAGGTGGTAGGTTGTTAGTGCAAATGGTAAAACCAATGTTGGGCATTGCTGGAGGAGCTTTACTTAAGGCGAACTGTCAAGGGGTTCCCATTATAGCCCAACCGTGTAAGGAACGCAAAATCCGGGAACATAACACCGATATGACGGAAACTAGGGCGGCAAGAGTGGAACAAAACACCAGGCATAAGGCCGAGCCTTCCACCCTTTACCAAGTATATAGATGCATTAATTAAGTAAGATATATTGTGATATCCCAACAAGTAAACATGTTCCAACAAGGAACAACATCTCCATGTTCCAACAAGGAACAAACTTCAATCTTCACCTGCAACTAACAACGCTATAAGAGGGGCTGAGCAAAGCGGTAACATAGCCAATCAACGGTTTGCTAGGACATGGTGGGTTAGAGGTTTGACATGGCAATTTGGGAGGCTGACAAGCAAATGGTAGGCATCATAGCATTGGCATAGCAAAAGAGCGAGCAAACTAGCATAGCAAAGATAGTAGTGATTTCGAGGGTATGATCATCTTGCCTGAAATCCCGCAAGGAAGAAGAACGAATCCAAGAAGAAGACAAACGGCCGTAGACGAACGAATCCTCACAACTCCGGAACGAAACCGAAGCTAACGTGAGAAGCAACCCGGAAAGAAACAAACAACATAGTAAACACACAAGCATAAACAAGTCATGATGCACAAACAAGTATGATGCATGTCCGGTTTAATGAGGCATGGCATGGCAAAGTGCAACAAACAATACTACAAGTTAAGTGGAGCTCAATATGCAACGAGGTGCATGTTGATGGAACACCACATCAATTATTTAGTTATCTCTCGTTTAAGCTACCCAACAATATTAACTGTTGTTAAACATGGCAAGAGGTGAAGCATAACATAAACTATACCATCTAAACAATTTAAATGGGGCCGGATATAAAAAACAACAAATCCGGTAAATCCCCATATGCACATTTAGGTATGGTACTGTTCTGCCCTAAACACAATTTTAGAGTTGTTAAACATGCAAAGTAAGGCCACCATGTTGAACTAGGAATTTTTCTACCCCATTTACATATAAAGTTTATTTAAATCGGAGCTACGGTTATTTAGCTATGAATTAAATCATTTTAACATGGCATAGGAGCAAATTAATGCAAACAGCATTTTTAACATTTTAAATATAGATGAAAGTTGGATATTATTAATCTACACAAAATTCTGAGCAAGTTTCATATATAAAACATTTTAATCCGATGCGCGGTTAGTGAGTTATTAAATGCATGAACTAGGGGGACTATACTGCAAAACTGCCAATGCACTGGATAATGCACAAATTCGCAGGACCCGAAGAAAAATACATATCAGGCTGAAACTGGAACAAGGCAGGCGCTGGGGCGGCTCACCCATGGGCCTGGCCCGGTCGGAGGGAGAGGCAGGCCAGCTGGGCTGGCGCGGTGCGGAGGAGGTGGCCCGGCTGGGCCTGGCGCTGCGGCCCACGCGGCTGGCGAAGGGAGCTGGGGAGGAGGCCGAGCGAGGCCGACGCTGGAGATGGGCCCGGGAGCGCGGCCCGAAATGAAGAGGAAGGAGGCCGGCGAGCTGGGCCAGACTCGAGCGTGGCCCACGTGGAGGCGCGGCGCGGTCAACGCAGATGGATCGGGCTCCTCCCGATCTGGCGCAGGGAGCGATGACTCCGGTGAAGCCGTGGTCGGCGGCGCGGTTCCGGCGAAGATGTGCTCCGGCGAGGGGAGGCCGGCCGTGAGCAGGAAGGGGCGGATCCCGGCGCGTGATGACCGGATCTAGCGACAGCGGCGCCGGAGGGGGCTCCAAGTCGCAGGGCGGCGCGCTCCGGCGAAGGTTGCAGGCGAGGTCGCCGGCGGAGAGACGCTAGGCGGCGGAGGCGCGGATCGAGGGGCTCCTCCCCTCGACCGGCTACGGGAGCGAGGAGGTGCGGGGTGCCTGCGGGCGGCGGCGGAGATCCGGGCTCGCGCGGGCCCCGGATGGGCTCCGCGGGCCGGCGGCGAAGTGGGGCGACGCGGAAGCCGGTTGGGACAGGTGGCGGCCGCGGGTTGGAGGAGAGCGGCGGCGGGGCGGAGGTGGCGCGCTCCGATTGGCTGGAGTGAGGTGGCGCGCGGGGGCGGACATGTCTGGTGCAGCGCGGACGCGTCCGGTGGCGCGGGGAGGAGTGGATCTAGGGTTTAGACTGCGAAATGATCCAAAATTTCGGAGAGGGGTGCTCTTTTATAGGTAGAGGGAGCTAGGAAGCTCCAAATGAGGTGCGGTTTTCAGCCACGCGATCGTGATCGAACGACCGAGATGATGGAGCAGAGTTAGGAGGGTTTTGGGCCAAAATGGATGGGTGTTGGGCTGCAACACACACGAGGCCTTTTCGGTCCCTCGGTTAACCGTTGGAGTATCAAACGAAGTCCAAATGGTACGAAACTTGACAGACGGTCTACCGGTAGTAAACCAAGGCCGCTTGACAAGTCTTGGTCCAATCCGGAAATGTTTAATCCCCACACAAGAAAGAAAGGTAGAAATGATCACCGGAGGAGAACGAAGCGCCGGAATGCAAAACGGACAACGGGGAAATGCTCGGATGCATGAGACGAACACGTATGCAAATGCAATGCACATGATGACATGATATGAGATGCATGACACGCAAGCAATGACAATGCAACAACAGCGAATAACTGCACGACACCTGGCACATCGGTCTCGGGGTGTTACAACACTCCACCACTACAAGAGGATCTCGTCCCGAGATCTAGGATGGCACCGGAGAGAAACGGAAGAGGAAGAGAAGAGGTAAAACTAAGTTGCTTCTTCGACCAATGAGTGAAACCAAAGAACCTTGAGAGGTTGAGCAATTTAAAAGAAAGAGCACAACTGAGAAGAACGAGATTGCAAACAATCCGTTAGAAAAAAAAGGAACAAGGAACATTACGAGAACTTGAAGGTTGCAAAGACATGAATCAAGAGTTTAATGGAAAAGATAGAATTCGAAACCACTCCGGTTAAAACAAGATGAGAGGGGAAGAATTCGGGCAGTACTCCGGTTGAACATGGAAGGAATAGAACATGAACTTGAGAAGATGGGATGTTACTTGATGAAATCAACAACACACTGCCTCCGGAACTATTGAAAGAATGGCACAATGGGTAAGAAGGATTTCAGACAGCTCTCCAGTTGAGGAAGGAGGGAAAACTTGATAAGATTAGAGAACTCGAATGAAAACACGACACTCCGGTTAAATGGATAAGCAAGAAAAGAACACGATCCTCACGAATCGAGATGGTGAGTGAAAAGAGCAACGTCACAAGGCCTCCGAAAGAAATAATAGAAGATATATCATTGGAATAATAGAATGGAGAAGAAAATGCCAACTTCTGCCACAAATGAGTTTGGAAAGCATCCTTGCAAATAAGAATTGAACGGAGTTGTTGGAAAATCAACAACGAAAAGCACAATCTTGTAGTGGGCTTATGGAAAACATCTCAAAATTATGAGGTGACAACCGGCCACTAACGGAAACAATTGCTTGCTTGAGATCAATGAAGAGATGAAAACTTCTTCCACCAAGATGATAAAGAGATAACTTGGATCATTGGCAAGCACCACAAATAGCAACATTCCCAATGGAAGGCTTTTAGGTGAAATATGACACAAGATAACTCCAACAACGAGGTTGATGGATTTAAAAATAACTCATTCTTAACAACATGTGAATCATGGAACATGAACTCAAATTATCAAGAATGACATAATACCACCTCCAAAATATGGTAGAAAGAATTGCACTCCGGATTACCATATGAAGAAAGCTTGAGCTCCTTAGGAAAGAATCTCGATGAAAACTTTGAGAAGGGAATTAAATCCTTGATGAACCATCATGTAGAACCTCCATGAAGAACTCCGGTAAACAAAAGGAATGAAAAGAAAGAGAAATTGAAAACACAAGGTGAATCCTTGCAATGATTTAGATGGATCTCCGTGATAATTAGAGCTTGGAACTCCGGGAAAAAGAGAAGATGAAACAAATGAAACCGAGAATTTTAAGGGCCTCCGGAATAAAGAATTAATCACTTGGATGAACAAGAATAAGAATTATGTTATGCTTATCCTTCACCAATTAAATTGACGACAATCAACGGATTTGGCATACTACTTATTCTCGTAGAAAGGATTAAAAGAGATATATCAAAACTTGAGAAGGTCTTCAACGAACCACCGGTAGGATTGGAACAACAAATGAATTGATATGATGAACAAGGAAGAGAGATCTTGAAAGAACCACCGTAAGAATTGAAAATGATCGAAGTAGGGGTGCATCACCGGTAAGAATTAGCAAATGAACGAAGGTGCTTGAGACAAACTAGATACATGAGAACAAAGAGATCAAGAACTGATTAGAGGATATTCGATAGATGCACCGGCAAGATAGGAGAATGATAACTGACGGCTGAGAATGAATAAACCTGAATTGATGGACTCCGGATGACAAACTGAGAAGACTCTTGAATATCTCCTGATGGGTGAAAAAGATTCTCACAATCGAAAACAATTATGAGAGGATGGCAACAAGCTAGCACCATGAATCTTGAAGAGAATAGAGCAAGATTAAAGAGAAACTCTTCTTCGGTCTTCAAATGATGAGAATGACAACGAGAAACACCACCAAGAATTATTGAGGCACACCGGAAGAATCAAAAGCGAAGAGGTTGAGCCAACTATGAAAAGAATTTGAAAGATCTTGGAGAAAAGCATTTGACTAATGATAACTCATTCTTACGTCAAACTTGGAGAAGAATTTAGGATAGCTCTGGGAAAATAGAAGAGTCAGGTAAGATCCTGGGAAAAGACCTGTGGGTTAGGGCCCACTCAAAAGAACACCGTTGAAAAGATTTAAAAGAGATGTTGCACCGGTTGAATTAAATGACTTGAATGAGATACCAATCTCGAAAGAGCTTGAACGAATGCAGAGTGGAAACACGAATCTTCGAGATATCTTGAGCACTCCGGAACAATTTAATAGCGAGAGATGGATGATTAAGAGGTGCACCGGCATAAGAAAAGCATTGGAAAAAAAAAGAAAAGGAGTATGCTTAATACCAAAGCTTGAATTAAATCCACCGGAGAAGAAAAGAACGAGGAATGACGAACTTGAAGCTCCATTAGAATCTTCATGAGAATCACCGGATAAGAACATTGACGGAAAAGAATGGAGAAACTTCCCATCAATAAAATGGATACTTGAAGAAGAAATCTTAGTCCTTGAAGAAAAACAAAAGGGAGGGGGTGGGAAAAACAAAGGCAACTTGGAGACGGATGAAACAAACACCGTTGAGAAGAAGTGATAAATGATCTTGCAAATGTTGACGTGAACGGATCCACTTGAAGAGAGACACACTGGTTAAAAAAGGATTGACAAGACAGACTCGATGATCAAGAAGGATTAGTATTCACATAGGAATATGAGAACACCATTTGGAAAGGTATGGAATCAACATTTGACTTCGAAGCAACTCGAATACCACAACTCAAAACAAAACAAAGGATTGGCTTGCAAAATAAGCCAGAACAAACATATGATAGAGATTTCGTCCAAAGTTTTCGTGGTGGGGCCTACACGGGCTCGATCGTACAGCACCATCATGTACAAGGCAGTGCACATGACATACGAAGCGTCCCCGAGTCGGCATAGCCAAGGACTCTTTAAGACACAACGAGACCACTGTAAAATCGACCGTGAATAGGCGGACCACTAGACGTCGAACCCCAATTTCATATCATACATCCGTCGGAAAGATATCCTAAGAGCTACTTGAATTCCCACCTATGAAACTCCCGAAATTTTCAGGTTATGCAATCAGGTGTTGGGGATACAGGGGAAGCATAATATCTCACCCAAAACTAACAAATCCTACATCCAGCTGTATCCATCCTTCAACACATAACCAAGAAACCTTCGGAAATCACCTACCTCAACCTTCGAAAAGCATCCGTTATACAAGTTATGGCAATACTCCCGTACTCACCTCAGTACTGGGTTATCGGGGTTATCTCACCAACGAACTGCATAAAAGAGATTTTCGATGTCGGCGTACTAAACTCAGGTATTCCAGAACTGCAACGATAAAATTATGACGACAACACCTCAGAGCTCAACTCCCCGGGACACTTCCACTAAACCCCTGACAGGAGGCACCAAGACAATGTTCTCATCATAAAACCATCGGAACGATTCCAAGATACCCGCGTGATCCTAAAAATTTTTAGTGAAATTTGAGAAGAGAAGAGTCAAAACTCTACGTCAGGATGCCTTACCAGAGCGATGAAGAGACTGGGGAGTAAAAAGAATTCCTAACTCTCCGATATATATAATCCTAAATGACTCAAAACATTTTTCTAGACACAACTCGGCCGCTAAAAACGATCAAGCAGTGGGGCTCCTAAGGTCGGGGAAGGCTCTGATTACCAACTTGTAACGCCCTCGATGCGGCTATATCTCCCACGTGTCGAAGCACGACTTAGAGGCATAACCGCATTGAAAGCAATGTCGCAAGTGAGGTAATCTTCACACAACCCATGTAATACATAAGGGAAAGAGATACATAGTTGGCTTACAATCGCCACTTCACACAATTACATGAATAAAGCATTACATCATCCAGATACAATCAAGGTCCGACTACGGAACCAAAATAAAAGAAGAACCCCAAATGCGACAAAGGTCCCCGATCGACCCCAACTGGGCTCCACTACTGATCAACTAGAACGAAACAACACAAAGGGCAAGATCTTCATCGAGCTCCTCCTTGAGCTTGGTTGCGTCACCTGCTCGGTAACATAGGCACCTGCAAACTGGTTTTGGAAGTATCTGTGAGCCACGGGGACTCAGCAATCTCGCACCCGCGAGATCAAGACTATTTAAGCTTATAGGAAGGATGGAGTAATGAGGTGGAGCTGCAGCAAGCGACTAGCATATATGGTGGCTACAATCGCAAAAGAGAGCGAGAAGAGAGGCTAGGCACGGTCGATAAAAGTATGATCAAGAAGTGATCCTATAGCAACCTACGTCAAGCATAACTCCAACACCGTGTTCACTTCCCAGACTCCGCCGGAAAGAGACCATCACGGTTACACACATGGTTGATGTATTTTAATTAAGGTCAACTTCGGGTTTTCTACAACCGGACGTTAACAAATTCCCATCTGCCACATAACCGCGGGCACGGCTTTCGAAAGATAATACCCTGCAGGGGTGTCCCAACTTAGCCCATGACAAGCTCTCACGGTCAACGAAGGAATAGACCTCCACCCGAGACACTCCGATCAGACTCGGTATCCCGGTACAACAAGACATTTCGACAGGGTAAAACTAAACCAGCAACACCGCCCGAATGTGCCGACAAATCCCGATAGGAGCTGCACATATCTCTTTCTCAGGGCACACTCAGATGAGACTAGCTACGAGTAAAACCAACCCTCAAGTTTCCCCGAGGTGGCCCCGTAGGCAGCTCAGTTCGGACCAACACTCAGAGGAGCACTGGCCCGGGGGGGGTAGAATAAAGATGACCCTTGAGTCTGCAGAACCCAAGGGAAGGTGGTAGGTTGTTAGTGCAAATGGTAAAACCAATGTTGGGCATTGCTGGAGGAGCTTTACTTAAGGCGAACTGTCAAGGGGTTCCCATTATAGCCCAACCGTGTAAGGAACGCAAAATCCGGGAACATAACACCGATATGACGGAAACTAGGGCGGCAAGAGTGGAACAAAACACCAGGCATAAGGCCGAGCCTTCCACCCTTTACCAAGTATATAGATGCATTAATTAAGTAAGATATATTGTGATATCCCAACAAGTAAACATGTTCCAACCAGGAACAACATCTCCATGTTCCAACAAGGAACAAACTTCAATCTTCACCTGCAACTAACAACGCTATAAGAGGGGCTGAGCAAAGCGGTAACATAGCCAATCAACGGTTTGCTAGGACATGGTGGGTTAGAGGTTTGACATGGCAATTTGGGAGGCTGACAAGCAAATGGTAGGCATCGTAGCATTGGCATAGCAAAAGAGCGAGCAAACTAGCATAGCAAAGATAGTAGTGATTTCGAGGGTATGATCATCTTGCCTGAAATCCCGCAAGGAAGAAGAACGAATCCAAGAAGAAGACAAACGGCCGTAGACGAACGAATCCTCACAACTCCGGAACGAAACCGAAGCTAACGTGAGAAGCAACCCGGAAAGAAACAAACAACATAGTAAACACACAAGCATAAACAAGTCATGATGCACAAACAAGTATGATGCATGTCCGGTTTAATGAGGCATGGCATGGCAAAGTGCAACAAACAATACTACAAGTTAAGTGGAGCTCAATATGCAACGAGGTGCATGTTGACGGAACACCACATCAATTATTTAGTTATCTCTCGTTTAAGCTACCCAACAATATTAACTGTTGTTAAACATGGCAAGAGGTGAAGCATAACATAAACTATACCATCTAAACAATTTAAATGGGGCCGGATATAAAAACAACAAATCCGGTAAATCCCCATATGCACATTTAGGTATGGTACTGTTCTGCCCTAAACACAATTTTAGAGTTGTTAAACATGCAAAGTAAGGCCACCATGTTGAACTAGGCATTTTTCTACCCCATTTACATATAAAGTTTATTTAAATCAGAGCTACGGTTATTTAGCTATGAATTAAATCATTTTAACATGGCATAGGAGCAAATTAATGCAAACAGCATTTTTAACATTTTAAATATAGATGAAAGTTGGATATTATTAATCTACACAAAATTCTGAGCAAGTTTCATATATAAAACATTTTAATCCGATGCACGGTTAGTGAGTTATTAAATGCATGAACTAGGGGGACTATACTGCAAAACTGCCAATGCACTGGATAATGAACAAATTCGCAGGACCCGAAGAAAAATACATATCAGGCTGAAACTGGAACAAGGCAGGCGCTGGGGCGGCTCACCCATGGGCCTGGCCCGGTCGGAGGGAGAGGCAGGCCAGCTGGGCTGGCGCGGTGCGGAGGAGGTGGCCCGGCTGGGCCTGGCGCTGCGGCCCACGCGGCTGGCGAAGGGAGCTGGGGAGGAGGCCGAGCGAGGCCGGTGCTGGAGATGGGCCCGGGAGCGCGCCCGAAATGAAGAGGAAGGAGGCCGGGGAGCTGGGCCAGAATCGGGCGTGGCCCACGTGGAGGCGCGGCGCGGTCAACGCAGATGGATCGGGCTCCTCCCGATCTGGCGCAGGGAGCGATGACTCCGGTGAAGCCGTGGTCGGCGGCGCGGTTCCGGCAGAGATGTGCTCCGGCGAGGGGAGGCCGGCCGTGAGCAGGAAGGGGCGGATCCCGGCGCGTGATGACCGGATCTGGCGACAGCGGCGCCGGTGGGGGCTCCAAGTCGCAGGGCGGCGCGCTCCGGCGAAGGTTGCAGGCGAGGTCGCCGGCGGAGAGACGCTAGGCGGCGGAGGCGCGGATCGAGGGGCTCCTCCCCTCGACCGGCTACGGGAGCGAGGAGGCGTGGGGTGCCTGCGGGCGGCGGCGGAGATCCGGGCTCGCGCGGGCCCCAGATGGGCTCCGCGGGCCGGCGGCGAAGTGGGGCGACGCAGAAGCCGGTTGGGACAGGTGGCGGCCACGGGTTGGAGGAGAGCGGCGGCGGGGCGGAGGTGGCACGCTCCGATTGGCTGGAGTGAGGTGGCGCGCGGGGGCGGACATGTCTGGTGCAGCGCGGACGCGTCCGGTGGCGCGGGGAGGAGTGGATCTAGGGTTTAGACTGCGAAACGATCCAAAATTTCGGAGAGGGGTGCTCTTTTATAGGTAGAGGGAGCTAGGAAGCTCCAAATGAGGTGCGGTTTTCGGCCACGCGATCGTGATCGAACAACCGAGATGATGGAGCAGAGTTAGGAGGGTTTTGGGCCAAAATGGATGGGTGTTGGGCTGCAACACACACGAGGCCTTTTCGGTCCCTCGGTTAACCGTTGGAGTATCAAACGAAGTCCAAATGGTACGAAACTTGACAGACGGTCTACCGATAGTAAACCAAGGCCGCTTGACAAGTCTCGGTCCAATCCGGAAATGTTTAATCCCCACACAAGAAAGAAAGGTAGAAATGATCACCGGAGGAGAACGAAGCGCCGGAATGCAAAACGGACAACGGGGAAAATGCTCGGATGCATGAGACGAACACGTATGCAAATGCAATGCACATGATGACATGATATGAGATGCATGACACGCAAGCAATGACAACACAACAACAGCGAATAACTGCACGACACCTGGCACATCGGTCTCGGGGCGTTACATCCTGGCTAGGAATTATTAGCATGAATACTTACCCTAGTCAGATTACTAGAAGAAATCATTTCCATAGATGAAATAGCTAATCACTTATCACTTGTACCATTCAAACAATCAATACACTACACGGATCTAACGAAACTTACTCAGATTTCATGGATTGGGAGAACATAACCATAGAATTTCTATTCCAAAAGGGGGGCAGGAGTAACCAGAGAAACCCTAGGATCTATTTGACACATAAATGGGTATAGATGACTAACTAGTTGTCTGTCGTCGTCGGAATCGTCACCGGAGTGGTCGTCGGAGTCGACGCCCGAGTCGTCACCAGAGTCGGTGTGGAACTCCGCCTCCAGTTGTGGAAGCTCGACGACGTCAGGGTGCAGTGATAACTCGCCGGCGGTGACAGCAACCTCTGTCTCCATCTCCATGCCGTGCTCCGATGCTTTAGCATCCCCGTCAACACCACTCCCTCCGATGGGGCGCTTCGGCGGCATCCTCATACACTGACAGCTTTGAGGACTGAGAGTGGCATCGAGGATGCAAGAGGAGAGAGAGGATTGTGTGTGTGGCAGGGTTGGGGGTGCAGCCGCTCGGGTGCACCATTAATATGGAGTAGTGGGAGAGAGGTGGGCGGCGGTCAAACCGGTGGCTCGTCTCTCGGTGAGCCTGTGCACAGGACTGCTGGTATGCCTGCCATCGTTTCACACAGCTACTCGCGCGCCTCCCAATGACACTGCGCAGTCAGCACGCCTCCGTCAATTCACACACCTGCACGCATGCCTCCCGGTCTGCCTGCGCAGTGGACTGCTCGCATGTGTCCCGTCAACTCACCCCTGCTCGCACGGCACACGGGTCACGTGGCGGCACATATATTGTTTTTCTATTTGGATGATTAATGTTGCTGCTTTATTGCTTAACCGAAGCATGGCACGTATCCATTGTTGGTCTAATGCCCATGGTTCGAATAAATAATCTGTTTGGGATATTGGTTCCCAATTATTGATAATCACCCGTTTGTAATTAGATAAAGATTACATCAAAACTGGTCTCAAATTTGACCAAAAAAAAGTACAATGCAACTTTGTATTGGTGTCCAAACTAACTTCAAATAATTTTTGGATGTACTAGAATTTAAAAATCAAGATTCTCAATATTTGAAATTTGTTGCACCGGGAGTAAACATGCACCTAGTGAGACACATGTGTTTTTGCAATCCATTTAGGTGCACTGTCATGTGTGCATGTAGCTCGAATTTGAATTTTGCACATTATACCCGTAGAAAATCAATCAATTAATGTACTAAAAGGTCTTAATGATCTCTGTTTTTTTCAAAATTAAAACGTCCCTCCTTTGGTAACATATGTTCACCGCGGGATAATTAATTTAACATGCATCGTAGTTGCGGTGGATTCGCAGTGTGTGTGTGGGTGTGAGTGTCTGGGGGTGGCGGGTGGCTCGCAATACACTACGAGTTGTGAGTCACCGTGTGGGTTGGCCGTTTTGTTAGGTAGGCAGGTGCCACATCAGAGACGTGAATTCGTTATTTAAAACATTACACAACCCTTTCATACATACATGTTTTGGCCACATGCAGTCGATGTTTGTCCTACACGACACGTGATACTCGTGTGTGACGCTTTCTGTGTGGGCCCACGAGGTCGTCGTCCATCACTTTGACAAACAGCCGGCAGTGAGGTTAATTTGACCAGCAAGGTAGAATCTTTTTAGTTTGTGTTATGGTGGTATATAGTACGCGTCGAAGATGTGGGAGGGGACTAGCATATATACTATACGTACGCGCCCGTGAACAAGTACACCTCACTAAGTGTCAGGACTTTTTAGTTTCTAAGGCATGTGCCACATCAAAATTGTGAAATTGGCTATTCAAACATCACACAACACCTCTTTGGGCCACATGCATGCAAGCGGTGGTTATCCTAGCTAGTACACTCATGTGTGACGCTTCCATCTATGGGCCCACGAGGCCATCGTCGATGCATGCATCACTTTGACCTACATCGGGAGAGGTTAATTAATTTGGCCATCGATGAGGATTCTTTTTGGGTTGTATTACGGTAGGAGCATATAGTATGCGTCGAAGAGGGGGAAGGGGACCATCATATGTAGTATGCTTCATGAACCTCGCTTTCTGTGTGTGCATGGTTTATGGTTTCTCAGGTATGTAGCACATCAAAGTTGTGCATTTTGGGTATTCAACATATGTTTGGCCCACATGCAAAGCGATGGTGGTTGTCCTCTCGCACCCACTTAAGGGGTTATCAGCGATATTGATGCTTTCCATCTGTGGGCCCGCTTGGTCCATCACTACTTTTTGCCTCACAACGAGAGAGGTTAATTTGACCTAGGAGGGGATTCTTTTATATATATATATATATATATATATATATATATATATATATATATATATATAAACACTATTCTGATCACGGGATGAGAATAATATTCTGATCACAACCTGACCTGCCCCGCCAGTAGTACGTTGAACTTTTTGAACTAGGATGAACTTCCACCAACATTACCCAAATGGGGCTTGCGATATACCGTTGGAAAGCTATGGACACCAGTATCATGACCCAACTTAAATTTTTAGCAAAATGTAAGCGGTTTAAGAGCAGTTTTGAAAACCGTTTTTTCTTCACACAAAAAACATGAACCGTATTTTCGATCGCATTTCTAAACCTTTTATCGGAATGAGGCATATAATATGGTGTTGGAAAGCTGTTGCAAAACCGCTACTTCCACATCTTGAAAGTTTTCTCTAATTCTCTATTGTTAAAGAGTAATTTGAAATAACGTAAAATTTTGCAAACCGAACAGCTGAGTTCGTATTTTCAACGCTATTTCTAAACGGCTAATCCAATTGAGGCATATGATACGGCGTTAGAAAGCTTATGAAAATGCGCTACTCTTTCATGTTGAAAGTTTCTTCTAATTTTGAACGATTTAGGAGTAATTTAGCAAATGGTACAAGTCCTACCGAGTTCATATTTTCGAGCTAAGTTTTTAACCGTGCGTCCGAATGCAGCAAATGATATGGCGTTGCAAAGCTTGAACAAATGAGAAACTTTTTGGTATGTGTTATTTCTCCCAGTTCATTACGGTTTTAACTCAGTTTCGAAAATGGCGAAAATCGTATTTTCGCCCTATTTTGTACAAACTTTATCGGAATGGCGCAAATAATATACCGTTGAAAAGCTACGGAAAATGCGAAACTTTTTCTTGTTGACAGTTTTCTCTGATTCCCAACCGTATTCAAGTAATTTCAAAAACGGAGAGATTATTCGTTCTGCCTTTATTGCGAAACAGATTCGTCAAAAATGCATCGCGTGAAGTACCTGAACTTCTCGGTATGAAACCTCGAACTTCACTCTGTTTTTCACGTGCTTTTTTGCCTGTGGCTCTCCATCCACGCACCGGAACACTCACCAGAATTGAGCAAGTGATATACCGATGGAGAGCTGCTGTAGACACGCAACTTTCCTGTGTTGATCACTTTTTCATACTCGCAACGGTTTTAAAAGTTTTTCATGTGAAATTCATTCAGTGTAGTAGTTTAACTTCTTGTTGTTTTCAGTTGAACTTCTGTGAGGTATTTTTGCTTGTAATTTTTTCATCCATTCGTTAGTGTCACACAAATGATATTCCTTTTGTACAAATCTCTCTCCCAATAATTTTTTGAACTTTCTCCGACGAAGGACTTGAACTTACACAAATTATTTCCGACTGTTTTGAAGTAAATTAGAAAATGACGAGATCATGATTTCTACCTTCATCGCGAATGGAAATACACTGCGTGAAGTAGTTGAACTTCTCGTGCATGTCTGTTCGAACTTCACACTGTTTTTAACGTGTTGTTTTTTGCACTGCGTGAAGTAGTTGAAGTTCTAGGACGTGTCTGTTCGAACTTCACTTTGTTTTTGACATGCTGATTTTTTACATGGTGTTTTTTGCACTACGTGAAGTAGTTGAACTTCTGGGGCATCTCTGTTTGAACTTCACCCTGTTTCACTTTTTTTGTATTTTTTCTTATATGAAATACACACCATGTAGTACGTGAACTTCCGGTTGTTATCACCTTGAACTTCTCTCTGGTTTGAGAGAATTACTTTAAAACACAAAAAACAACATAGTTTTTATGTATTTTGTACATCTAAATACACGGTGAACCTGTCTCTTTTTGAACTTTTCCTCGCCGAGCACTTGAACTTCTAGCAACCATTTTTTCGTTTATGAGTTGTTTTTAAAAGTGCAAAAAATGACGCTGTGTTTTCTATTTTTTGAACAGGTAAATCCTAGGTTTTAGTAAACTACGAACTTCTCTGTTATTTAAATTTGAACTTCACCTTTTTATATTTTTGAGTAAAGAATTGTATTCGATTTTTATACGAAAAAAATCGAACATGGAAATACATGGTGAACCTCTCTCGCAAGAATTTTTGAACTTCCCCGGAAAGAGCACTTGAACTTCTTTCAACAAACTTTTAAACTTTTATTTTTCCTACACTTTTATTTCTCACCTGAAATGTCTTCCTTGCAGTACTTGAACTTCTAATTGTTTTCACTATGAACTTCTGTCACATTTTTGTGTATACGTTGAATTACACGCAATTGAAGGTCGGACGTCATTTTTTGCCATTTTCAAATATGTAATTGGAGGTCGGATGTCCCGCAATATTAATTCTGAACCGTGAACGGAGGAGCACGTGAACTTCTTGCAACAAACCTTTTAAGCCTTTTGTTTTCTATTCTTATATTTTTATCTGAAATGCATTCTGTGTAGTAGTTGAACATGCCAATGTTTTCACCTTGAACTTCTGTCACATTTTTTTGTTCAACCTCTCTCATAAGAATTTTTGAACTTTCTCAGGCCGAGCACTTGAACTTCTAGAAACAAAACTTTTAGCCTTTGCTTTTTCATTCTTTTTTTCCTACAAAATACACATAGTGTAGTACTTGAACTTCTCGCGGTTATTAATCCGAACTTCTCTCGATTACATGAAAATATCTGAGTTTTTTATAGACATCGATCCGCTCTACCTTTTTTATTCGAACTTCATTGTGTGTTTTTAGAAATGTGAAAATTGGAGGTTTTTTAGAAAAACATCAAACTTCTTCGTTTTTTGGAATTGAACTTATTGGTTTTATTCTTTAGTAACTGGAAAAGTCCAATTTTTCAAATAAATATCAAACTTTCCCATGTAACTGGAAAACTTTCAAATAATATACCGCTGAAAAGCTACGGAAAATGTGAAACTTTTTCATGCTGATAGTTTTCTTTGATTCCTAGCCGTTTTCAAGTAATTTAAAAAACAGTGAGATCATGCGTTCTGCCTTTATCGCAAAACGAATTCTTCGAAAATGCACCGCGTGAAGAACTTGAACTTCTCGGCATGTCTACTTGAACTTCACTCTGTTTTTCACGTGTTTTCTTTCTCGTAGATTTCCATCCATCACTGAAATTGAGCAAATGATATCCAGATGGAAAGCTGCTGTAAACACGCAACATTCCCGTATTGATCATTTTTTTCATACCCGCGACGATTTTAATAGTTTTTGATCTGAAATTCATCCACTGTAGTAAATGAACTTCCTATTGTTTTCAGTTGAACTTCTGTGACGTATTTTCGTTTGTAATTCTCTCATCCATTCGTCAGTGTTACACAGATGATATTCCTTTTGTACAAATCTCTCTCGCAATAATTTTTTTAACTTTCTCCAACGAAGGACTTGAACTTATAAGAACAAAAATTTTAACCTTTGCTTTTTTATTCTTTTTTAATACAAAATGAACACCGTGTAGTACATGAACTTCTCACAGTTATCAACCTGATCTTCTCTCGGTTATGTGAAAATATTTTAGCTTTTTTATGAATTTTTAATCTGATTTTCTTAATCTTTTTTTACGAAATTTTGAAGCGCTCTATTATTAAAAGTTGAACTTCTTGTTATTTAATTTTTGAACTTCTTGTTTCCATTCTTTAATAACGAGGAGAATGTGAGTTTTCTATAATCATCGAACTTCTCCATCTTTTGAATATGGACTTCCTGGTTTTATTTCTTAATCTTTTGTTACGAAATTTTGAAGCGCTCTATTATTAAAAGTTGAACTTCTTGTTTCCATTCTTTAATAACGAGGAAAATCTGAGTTTTCTATAATCATCGAACTTCTCCATCTTTTTAATATGGACTTCCTGGTTTTATTTCTTAATATTTTTTACGAAATTTTGAAGCGCTCTATTTATTAAAAGTTGAAGTTCTTTGTTATTTAATTTTTAAACTTCTTGTTTCCTCGGATAGAGCACTTGAACTTCTTTCAACAAACATTTTATGCTTTTATTTTTCTATACTTTTATTCTCACCTGAAATGCATTCCTTGCAGTAGTTGAACTTCTCGTTGTTTTTACCTTGAACTTCTGTCACGCATTTTTTTCAACCTCTCCCACACAAGAGTTTTTGAACTTTCTCAGGACGAACACTTAAACTTCTAGCAACAAAACTTTATGCTTTGCATTTTCATTCTTTTTTAATACAAAATGCACACCGTGTAGTACGTGAACTTCTGGTAGTTATCAATGTGAACTTCTGAGATTATGCATTCTGCCTTTATCGGAAAAACAGAGTCCCTGAAAATGCACTTCGTGAAGAGGTTGAACTTCTGGAGCAGTTATTTTTGAATTTCACTCTGTCTTTCACGTGTTGTTTTTTACCCGTAACTCCCCAACCACTTACCGAAATTTAGAAAATGATATATCGATGGAAAGCTGTTGAAAACACACAACTTTGATGTGTTGATTATTTTTTCATACTCGTGATGGTTCAAAAGAATTTTTTTCAATACATAAAAACGTGTTTTAATTGGTATACATGAATTTTTTTAATTGTACATCGGAATGTAGCATATAATATATCTTTGGAAAGCTTATGAATAGGAGCAACTTTTTCCTGTAGACATGTGTTACAAATTCGTTGTAGTTTGAGAATAGTTTTAAAAATGGGAAAAATGTTGTTTTATTCTCTCTTTTTAATCATGTAATTGAAGGTCGGACGTCTCGTAATATAGTTTTTGAACCATGCAGGGTGGAGAACGTGAACTTCTTTCAACAAACATTTTAGGCTTTTAATTTTGTATTATTATATTCTCATCTGAAACGCATTCCTTATAGCACTTGAACTGCTCCCTGTTTTCACGTTGAACTTCGGCCATGTATTTTTCGGGAAAAAATGTTTTCAGATAAGCATCAAACTTTTTTTTCTAAATTGAATTTCATACTCTTGTTTTTTCTAGAAACGGGAAGCATTTGAGTTTTCTGTATACATCAAACTACTCCCTTATTTTAATTTGAACTTCTTCATTTTATTCTTTAGTAACAAGGAAAACCCGAGATTTATAAATATTGGATTTATTTATTTTTTATAATTTGGACTTCTTCGTTTTTTAGTTTTTACAAACGGAAATATACTAGTTTGTAATAAATATCAAACTGCTCTCCTATTTAAATTTGAACTTTATTTTATTCTTTAGTGACGAGAAAAAATCTGAGTTCTTTTATATACTTCGAACTTCTATGTTATTTTAAATTGAACTTCTTAGTCTTTTTTCTTAGAATAAACATGTTTTCAAATAAGCATCAAACATTTTATTAAATGGAACCTCGTACTTTTATTTTTCCTAGAAATGAAAAGAATCTGAGTTTTCCATAAACATCAAATATTCCTTTCAACCGTTCACATGCTATTGAAATTCAAGAAAATTACACACAACAATATACATACACTTCGTGTGCTACGTGCACAACCAATACATCATCAAGTATATCACACCAATACATCATCAAGCTTGGTACCAACATACAAAAATAGTGTCACAGGGAAAATCCTTGGGGAAAATTTTCATATAGACAATTTTCTTTTTCAAATTCATCGCCGTTTATAAGCCCTTTTTATAAAACGCCAAAACGATGTTATCATTTCTTGTAAAATTTGAACTTCTTTGTGTGTTTTTTCTTACAAGAGAATAAGTTAATTTTCATGCATAAACTTGTTTTTATTACATTTTTTTGAACTTTTTCCGCGTCTCGTATATGAATTCTTCTTCCTTTCACACATGAATGAAATAAAAGGACACACCCCATCACACAAACACATACAAAACACACGCACCCACAACTACCATACACTTTTCATGAAGAAATCATCTTTCATACGTTTTTTCTTTTGCATCTAAAAATCATCTTTCCTACGTAAAATAGAAAAAGAGAGCAAGAAGTGAACTTGTTGTTCATTGGCACTCTGTACTGAACAACAACGCTAGTTTCTTCTGTTGAAAGTCGTTCTTTTTGTCACCTGTTCTAAACAAATAACAATCTTTTTTTTGGACCAAAGTGAACGAGGTAAACAGAACAACGACACCACTTTTTCTACATGATTTCCTTTTTATTTTCACCATTTAAGATTGACTATTGGTTCAGTAATTAGCAGAACAAATCCATAGCTTCTCAAACAAGTATTCTCGAACTTCTATCCTTATTTTTTTTGAACTGCAACGCCGCACAGGAACCCACTGAGCTCACAAAAGCTCTCGTGCCATGGCGTCCATCATGCAGAGGAAGATGGAGGGAGACAAACGCTCGGTGGCGGAGGCAGGCCTATGGCCGGGGCTGGTGGAGGGGGACCGCGAGGCCAGTAGCTGGTGCGCGACCCTCGCGGATGGGTGCAGCTGTCGTCTGCGGCGGCGTGTAGAGGGGCTAGTGGGGCGACCCGGCCGGTTGGGCGATGGGAGAAGGCAGCGGCACGATGGGGAAGTGGGCAGCAGCGCGATTGGGAGGCGGGGCGACAACATGCGGTGGAAGGCACGCCATCGCGGTGGCCGGATCCGGAGACGACGGTGAATGGATCCCAGGTGGGGTGCACGCGGTGGCCGGATACGTGATTGAAGCGGGGGAGGGGCCCTACGGCAGCGCTGTAGGTGGCCGGGAACAGCCGGCGGCGCGGGAGGTGTCCGGATCCATGATTGAAGCAGGGGAGGGGCCCGACGACGGTGCTGTAGGTGGCCGGGAACAGCCGACAGCGCGGGAGGTGGCCGGATTCGTGATTGAAGCAGGGGAGGGGCCCGACAGCGGAGATGTAGGTGGCCGGGAACAGCCGGCGGCGCGGGAGGTGGCCGGGGTCCGACAGCGGCGCGGGAGGTGACAGGGGGGGCGGATCCCGTGGTTGAAGCAGGGGAGGGGCCCAACAGCGGCGTTGTAGGTGGCCGGGACCAGCCGGCGGCGCGGGAGGTGGCAGGGGCCTGGCAGCGGCATGGGAGGTGGCCGGTGCCCGGCGGCGGCGCGGGGTAGGGAGGGAGGCGGCGGTGGCGCGATGCAGATCGAGGGAGGGGCCAGATGGGATCGAGGGAGGTTAGGGGAGGGGTCGTCGCGAGCGGGTGGGATGGTTTTCTTTTTTCTTCAATCGGGGATCTCAGAAACCTGTGATATATATATATATATATATATAATCCTGGGATTAAAATAATTATTTGGATCACGTCACGAGGCGCGCGGTGTTCCTGAGATCCCCGGTCAGTGAAAAAAAAGAAAAACTACCGCACCCACCCCTAACCTAAGCTCCCCCGATCCCATCTGGCCCCTTCCCAGAACTGCATCGCGCCACCGCCGCCTCCCTCCCCGCCCCACGCCGCCGCCGGGCCCCGGCCACATCTCGCGCCGTCGCCTGGACCCGACCACCTCCCGCGTTGCCACCGCCGCCCCCCATCGCTGCCGCCTCCACCAGGAAGCCGAGCCGGTGCAGCGGCCACCACCTCCACTCGGTGGTGCAGCCACCAGCCCCGGCCACGCGCACCACCGCGACCCAGCTCCATCGACCCCGCCAACTCCTGGATCCACTGGCAACCGGCGCCGTCGCCCCAACCTCCAACTTCCACGGTCTCTCGCGCGTCGTGGCCTCCTTCTCGGACGACCCCGCTGACTCAGATCGTCGCCGGCCTTCCTCCCCTGCTTCCATCGTGGAGGTGGCCTCCATCTGCCGTCAACTGCCACCGCGACCTGCCCCAGGGTGCCCCCGCGACCTTCCCATGGCGCCACCGTCGCTCCACTATGCGTGCGCGTGGCCAGGCTACCTGAGTCGCGAGCCCCCGGCCAAATCCCACTCACCGCAGCCGGCCATCCCACGCGCATGCGACGCCGCGTCCCTTGCACGTTGTTGTCCAGCTACGGTCGCTGCCTCCGTAGGACATTGCTCCGGCAGCCGCTTCAGCAGTCCAAGTGCCCCACTTGTGTCCGTCCGTGCTCCTTCGTGCTGGAACTTGTGCGGGCAGCGGTGCATGCATCTGAAGATTGGGCTGATGCATCTTCAGCAAACGCTATGACGAGCAGCCAGCTCCTGCACCAATCTCCCTCTATGTCCCTTCGCTTGTACATCAAAACAAGTTGATGCTTCTGTTCAGTTTGATTTAGTAGTCTGAAAAGATCGACAGTGGCATTCTTTGAATTTCCATGTGTACGTATTGATGCTACCGTTTAAGCAATATCTAGTAGGTCTGAATCATTTTTCTCTTTGTTTGTGTGCATGGTCAAAAAAAATTGTAGCTCTCGCCGTCACTAGTTTTCTTAAAAAAAAGTTGCTAATTCCTAGCTTCTACAGCGTTGCATTTTTACCATTCTAAAGAAGAGAAAGCAAAAAACAATTCGGAGTGTGAGGAAAAAGAATGTGCAATGGTAAACAGGATAAAAAATGTGTGGTGGTGGTGTGAACGTGATGTTAAGTCTGATGCAAAAAATATTCGACAAAAAACTTTGTTTTATTGGATGTGATTTCCTGCTTTGTACATGTTGTTGATATGCAGAAATGGTAGGCGCTCAGCCTGGCTTAGGTGTGTAGTCGAGGAGGGGAGCCGTAAGAACCTCTGTAATTTGCGCAATCCTTCAGAATCTAGTGTGTAGAGCTTGTCTAGGTTTGCATAACATCAGCCTCCTTCTTCTTCTAACTTTGCGTCTAGACTGTAAATAAAGTCGGATTTAAGTTTCAGAGGTCGATGTAAGTAAATATCCTACACCAGGCTTCATGTTTGGCTAGTCAACAAAGCTTATATATCCTGTTGGCTGTAGTTTTATGACTTGCTGTATGCGTTCAGCAGGATAGACAGACTTTCAGATTTTGAATGCGTTAGTTATATCTGCTCTAGTTAATTGCCTGGCATTTTATCAAGCATGCTTTGAATTGAATGTGCCTGAAATTCGGCCACAGTATTTCAGAATGATGGTACAGGATCATTCATTGGCATATGCTAACCGGGCACTAGACGCGGCATAAGCCAACGTTCTATTTGACTACTGCTCATGGTCAACTATAAAGCTTGTATTTTAGAACTCCGATTCACACTAGAACCTTATAAAAGAATTCAAATTTATTTGCTCCAAGGTTTTCACTACTTACAGTTCAAAAAAGAATGATTAAAGTTCAAAATATGAAATACTTGACAATAAAGAAGAAAAATAACATTCAAACAAATCAAAAACTTCAGTGAGATCAACAAGCACATTTCAATCAGTCTCTCACTTCAAAACACATGGTGTAAAAAATACACGAGAAGTTCGTCAATAAAAAAAGACGAAGTTCAAACAAGAACAAAAGGAAGAAAGTATAACTAGTGAGCACGCCTTCATGCCAGTCATTGCATACCCTCGCATGATGAAGATGGTCGTCTGACCCTCTTTCCCAAATGGATTTTCCTTGTTTAAAAAAATAACCTATAGGTCGAATTTAACTAACGGATAAGTTTGTTGTTTATTTCATAAACCAAGAAGTTCAATTATAAAATAAATGAGAAGTTCAAACAATACAAATGTAGAACCTCAAAAATAATAATGGATGAAGAAGTTCAAAAACATTCAACTTAAAAAAACATTTCAAAAATAATATAAAATGATTTCCCCTGTTTTTAAAAACTAGAATTTCAAATTAAAATAATGGAGTGGTTTGATGTTTATAAAAGTAGAAATTTTCCTTACTAACCAAAAACTAAGAAGTTCAAATTTTAAAAATGGTGAAGTTCAAATGCCTATAAAAAATCAGAATTTTCTCATTATTAAAAGAATAAAACTCAGAAGTTCAAATTTTAGAACATCTTGATGGTTAGATGTGTGTTAAAACCATGTGAGGAAAAGTTAGAGCGGTTCGATATAGAAGTTCCATGATTATAGAAAACTTAGATTTTCCTCGTTATTAAAGAATGGAAACAAAAAGTTCAAAACATAAAAAATAAGAAGTTCAACTTTGAAAAATAGAACGCTTCAAAATTTCATAAAAAAGATTAAGAAATGAAAATAGGAAGTCCATATTAAAAAGGTGGAGAAGTTCGATGACTATAGAAAATTCAGATTTTCCTCGTTATTAAAAAATGGAAACAAGAAGTTTAAAAAGGAAATAACAAGAATTTCAACTTTTAAAACTAGAGCGCTCCAAAATTCATAAAATAGGATTGATAAATTCAGATTAAAATTCATAAAATACTCAGATATTTTCATGTAACGGAGAAAAGTTCAGATTAAAAACTAACAGAAGTTCACGTACTACATGGTGTGCATTTTGTATTAAAAAAAGAAAGAAAAAAGCAAAGGTTGAAATATTTGTTGCTACAAGCACAAAGTGCTCGGCACGAGAAGATTCAAAAATTCGTGTGAGAGAGGTTGAACAAAAAAACGTGACAGAAGTTTAAGGTGAAAAGAGCGGGAAGTTCAACTACCACATGGAATGCGTTTCACACAAAAATATAAGAATAGAAAACAAAAGGCTTAAAAGGTTTGTTGCAAGAAGTTCAAGTGCTCTGTCCGGGGAAGTTCAAAAATTCTTACGAGAAAGGTTCACCTTGTATTTCCATGTTCGAAAACACTAAAAAGAAATTGTTTTTCTGGGTTTAAAAATAATTCTCTCAATCCACAAAGAAGTTCAATTAGTATTTGGGTACAATTTGATTTCAAAAAGAAATAAAAAATTCAAATTATAAAAATGGAAAAAGTTCATGTACTACATGGTGTGTGTTTGATACGAGAAAAATGAATTAAAAGGCAAGGTCCAATTTTTTTGTTATAAGTTCAAGTCCTCGGTCGGGGAAAGTTAAAAAAATTATTGTGAGAGAGGTTTGTACAAAAAAATATCATTCGTGTAACACTGACAAAATGGATGAGAAAATTACAAACAAAAATACGTCACAGAAGTTCAAGGTGAAAACAGCATGAAGTTCAACTACTACGCTGAATGAATTTCAGATGAAAAACTTTTAAAATCGTCGCGAGTATGAAAAAATGTTCAACACGGGAAAGATGCGTGTTTACAACAGCTTTCCATTGGTATATCACCTGCTCAATTCCGGTGAGTGGATGGAGAGCTATTAGCAATGGATGAAGAGCTACGAGCAAGAAAAATCACATGAAAAACAGAGTGAAGTTCAGGTACACGCACTGAGAAGTTCAAGTTCTTCACGCGATGCATTTTTGAAAAATCTGTTTCGCGATAAAGGCAGAACGAATGATCCCGCCATTTTCAAAATTACTTGAAAACGGCTAGGAATCAGACAAAACCATCAACATGAAAAAGTTTTGCATTTTCCGTAGCTTTTCAGCGATATATTATTTGTCCAATTCCGATAAAGTTTGTAGAAATTACGGCAGAAATACATTTTTAGCCATTTTTAGAATCGACTTAAAACAATAAGGAATTGAGAGAAACAATATATATAAAAAAGTTTCACATTTCCTCATGCTTTCCAATGCCGTATCATTTGTTGCATTCGGACGTACAGTTAAAAAATTAGCTTGAAAATAAAAACTCAGTAGGACTTGGACATTTTCAAAATTACTCTTAAACTATTCAAACTTAGAAAAAAACTTTCAAGATGAAAGAGTAGCGCATTTTCATAATCTTTCCAACACCATATCATATGCCTCCATTGGATTAGCCGTTTAGAAATGACATCGAAAAAACAAACTCAGCTGTTCGGTTTACGCAATTTTATGTTTTTTCAAATTACTATTTAACCATAGGGAATTAGAACAAACTTTCAACATGTGGAAGAAGCGGTTTTGCAGCAGATTTCCAACGCCATATTATATGCCTCATTCCGATAAACGGTTTAGAAATGCGATCGAAATTACGATTCACGTTTTTTGTGTGAAGAAAAAATGGTTTTCAAAACTGCTCTTAAACCGCTTACATTTTGCGAAAAATTTAACTTGGGTCATGATACTCGTGTCCATAGCTTTCCAACGGTATATAGCAGGCCTTATTTGGGCAATGTTGCGGGAAGTTCAACCTAGCACAGTGGGAAGTTCAGGTCGAACAACTCAGGCAGTAAAATCGCAAAAAATGCGAGTTCTTCACGACCCGAGTGCAAAATCCGCCTATGAGCGAGATTCCTATCTAAAATGAGTATTTAGTTGCTAAAACGTTTAGAAATGCGATCGAAAATACGATCCACGTTTTTTGTATGAAGAAAAAACGGTTTTCAAAATTCCGATAAAGGTTGGGTTCGTACAGAGGGAAGTTCAGGCGCGTGTACAAACAAAAATAAGTCACAGAAGTTCAACGTGAAAATAGCATGAAGTTCAACTACTACGCTGAATGAATTTCAGATGAAAAACTTTCAAAATCATCGCGAGTATGAAAAAAATGATCAACACGGGAAAGTTGCGTGTTTACAGCAGCTTTCCATCGGTATATCACCCGCTCAACTCCCGTGAGTGGGATGGAGAGCTACGAGCAGTGGATGAAGATCTACGAGCAAAAAAATCACGTGAAAAATAGAGTGAAGTTCAGGTACACGCATCGAGAAGTTCAGGTTCTTCACGCGGTGCATTTTTGAAGAATCTGTTTCGCGGTAGAGGCAGAATGAATGATCCCGCCGTTTTCGAAATTACTTGAAAACGGCTAGAATCAGACAAAACCATCAACATGCAAAAGTTTTGCATTTTCTGTAGCTTTTCAACGGTATATTATTTGCCCAATTCCGATAAAGTTCATAGAAATTACGGCGAAAATACATTTTTTGCCATTTTCGAAACTAACTTAAAATTGTAAAGAATTGGGAGAAACAATACATACCAAAAAGTTTCCCATTTGTTCAAGCTCACCAACGCCATATCATTTGCTGAATTCGGACGCACGGTTAAAAAATTAGCTCGAAAATACGAACTCGGTAGGACTTGGACCATTTTCTAAATTACTCTTAAACCATTCAAAATTAGAAAAAAATTGTCAAGATGAAAAGGTAGCGCATTTTCATAAGCTTTCCAACGCCATAGTATATGCCTCCATTGGATTAGCCGTTTAGAAATGACATCGAAAAAACGAACTCATCTGTTCGGTTTACAAAATTTTACATTTTTTCAAATTACTCTTTAACCATAGGGAATTAGAAAAAACTTTCAACATGTGGAAGGAGCGGTTTTGCAGCATCTTTCCAACGCCATATTATATGCCTCATTCCGATAAACGGTTTAGAAATGCGATCGAAAATATGATTCATGTTTTTTGTGCGAAGAAAAAATGGTTTTTAAAATAGCTCTTTAACCGCTTATATTTTGCCAAAAATTTAAGTTGGTTCATGATATTGGTGTCCATAGCTTTCCAACGATATATAGCAAGCCCTATTTGTGCAATGTTGCGGGAAGTTCAACCTAGTTCACAAAGGTCAGGCGCGTTACAGACGGTCTATTCTGCTAATATTAGCAGAATAACTATTCTGCACACCGCTTCCGCAGTGCACGCTAAACGCAAGTGCATGTCATTTTTTTAACCAAGTGTGCTGCAGTACTCACACGAGTGACCTTCTCATCGGAAAAAACTGCACGCGTTATTTTTTGGGTACTGTTTTCACTCTAATTTTTTAACCGTTTATCAAAATGAGGCGTGTAATATACCGTTGAAAAGCTATGGATTAGGCGCAACTTCGACATGTTGAACACTTTTTGAGATTCCACAAGGTCTAAGAACAGTTTTAAAAATGGTGCGGCCCATGACGAGTGGTAGCGAGCGCTTTTCACGATTCCTTCTAAACCGCTCGTCAGGATGAAGCAAATGATATGCCGTTCGATAGATATCGTCGAGGCACATATTTTTCATATATAAATTTTTCTCTAATTCCTTACGGTTTAAGAGCAGTTTCAAATTTACTAAATCGCGGAATTCTGTTTTTCAAATTTTCGGTACTGTTTTCGCTCCAGTTTTTGAACCGTTTGTCGAAACAAGGCGTGTGATAGGTTGTTGGAAAGCTACGAACGAGGCGCAATTTTCATATGTTGAAATATTTTTGAAATTCCTTCCAGTTTTAAGTTAATTTTGAAAATCATGTGGCAGACGACGAGTAGCAGCGGCCGTTTTTGGTGAAATTTTTGCAAACCGCTGGTCGGAATGATTCAAACGATACGCCGTTGGAAAGATATCGACGATACGCAACTCTTTCATGTAGAACACTCTCTCTAATTCTTTATGGTTTAAGAGAAATTACGAATTTACCGAAATGCGGACACTCTGTTTTTCGCGACACCCAAATCGACGTGAGTACTTCATCCGACTGAAAACCACACTACAACAGACGAAAAACCGCACTGCATCACACGGGTAAGAGAACTGCATGGTTTCTTTTATTCAAACGTAATTTTTTTCAAGAACGAGAAAGTAGAGTGCACTTCACATCGGGTGTAAATGAACCACAACACTATCAAGAAGTGAACCGCATTACTTTTTTTCACTTTCGTAACAATTTTTGTTGCACTTACGGGATGAACAACATCATACGGCTGACTGCACTACTTCAGAATGAAAACCGCACTGCATCGAACGAGCAAGCGAGCTGCATAATTTCTTTTGTTAGACGTAATTTTTCTCATACGAGTTTTTGTTGTCTTTTTCTTACTATTTTTTTATGAACGATAATGGACCACATAGACGACGGCAAGTGAACCCCAACACTCTTGAAAGTGATCCACAACACTCTTAAGAGTGAACCGCATTACTTTCTTTTACTAGTTTAAATGTCTTTCAACAAACACAACATAATTTTTTTAAATACATTTTTCCAAGTGATGTGTACTTTAAAGTCCTTCGGAGTGGACTTCTTTTAAGACCGGAGTGCACTGTACTTCCTCTTTATTTTTTCTCTATAGAAGTTTTTCTTTATGAGCACAACCATATGAATTTTGGAACAAAAGAACAAAAAAACTGCAGAAGTTTTGCTGCATGGCACATTGGCGGGTTGCGAGCTGCATGCACTGGAAATATGTACTGTAGTGAGGTCAGTACTGCACTCGGCAGAAGGAGGCACAATGGCGTTGACCGGGGGCAACACTCGTCGTCGCCTGGCCAAAGCACAGAACTGCCTGGCACATGTTTTTGAGCTGCACCGCAGCGGATGACCACCTGCTCCCGTGAAAGAGAGCACCATAGAGCACTGCACTTCTCTCCCACCGCCAGGGAACTATGACGAGTTGAGGAGTGGGCTGCTCCTGGAGGCACGTTGATGCCAGCCACCCGTAGCAACAAACTGCACTACGCACACAAACCAAGCTGAAAGCAAAATCTCAGAAATACACAGTTGAATTGCTCACCGCACTGCATCGGCAAAATCTAAACAATTATTTTCTGAACTAAAGACCAACACTCCACTACCTGAAGGAACAACATGAGCTGCCTCGACGCCACAACCGTGCTGCACGCGTGCGCATGCCGGACTGCCCCACCATGGATCCATTGAGAGAGGGGGGAGTTGAGATCCCGCGGACGGAGCCGGTGCTCACAGGGAGGCACTCCCCATGCTCATCTGCAGAGAAGCTCGAGAGAGGAAGGTAGGTGCCTGCACATGGTGGTGGTGGGTGAGATGGAGAAGGGGGCATGGGGTGGGAGGGGAGGAGGAGGGGTGGCCATGCCTTTTAGGCTTACCGGATCTTGGCGGCGGTGAGCGAACGGGGGAGCAAGGGGAGGTACGCACGACACATTGGGGCACCTCAAACCACTGCTCGATCTGGTTGGAGAAGAAGTGTCGCCTCCCCGTCACTGCTCTTCCCATCTCCTCGACTGCTTCTCGGCCTAATCCGCTGCCCTCCCCTTCTCCGGCGGTGGAGAAGCAGGGGCGACGGCTACCAGTGAGAGAGGGCTCTGGCCGTTGGGAGAGGCGGATCCGACCATGGGAGAGGCGGATCTAACTGCTGGGGAGGCCTTCGTCCGAAGGGTGATGGAGGCGGGTCAAATCCGTGCTAGTGGCGCAGGCGGGGCTAGGGCACCGGCATGGCCACAGGAAGTAGGGGACGACGCCACGGGAAGGTGCTGCAGGGGAAGAGGCGGGGCGTGGTGGTAGGTGGCGGGGTGGGGCTTCGGCGGCGTGCGGCGGGGGCGGGTCTCCGGTGGTGCGGGTTGGAAGGAGAAGGTCGGCCGCATCGCAGGGAGGGTCCGACGTGGGGTGGGAGCTAGGAGGTCGTCGGGATGGCGCCGCGGCGCCGCGGGGGAAGGAGGTGGGGCAACGGCGCGGGCGAAGATGGTGGCCAGGCGGCGCGGGGGAGGCAGGTGGGGCGGCGGCGTGAGGGAGGCAGGTGGGGCGGCGGCGTGGGGGAAGCAGGCGGCGCGGGGGAAAGAGGTGGCGCGCCGGTGGAAGAGGTTTGTGGATTTGGTGGTTGGACCGGGAGGAAGAAAGTGGGATGGGTCAGGGGTAGTGGGGAGGAGGTGTTAGCAGAATAAGGTTTGAGGTGCATAATAAGGTCTTAAGGGGTGTTATCATAATAGATCCATCTTATGGGCTATTTTGTTACACGTAACAGAATTATTCTGTTACCCTTTTTGAACTGACGGTTTCAGGTGGTTGTATTCATGTTTTCGAAGCGGTTGAACTCATACTTTCAATTGTGTTTAACAGATCGTATTCTTTAGTACAAAAACTTTTTATAATTTTTTTGTCGTAACGGGGCGTGTAATATATCATTGGAAAGCTCTTGACAACCATATTTCATGTATATTGAACGTTTTTTGCAAAATCATTATGGTTTAAGAGCAGTTTTGAAAAAATCGTTTTTTTTCAAAACCGACCTGAATCGTATTTTGGACTCAATTTTCAAACGGTTTGTCGGAATTTAGCAAATAAGATGGCCTTGGAAAACTGGTGAAAATCCGCATCTTTCATATATATATATATATATTATTTTTTCTAATTCTATATGATTTAAAAGTAATTTGAAAAACGGTGAAATTTTGGGCGAAATGTATTTTCGCAATTTTTTGCAAACGGTTTGTCGGATTAACGGAAATGATATGGCGTTGAAAAGCTATGGAAAATGCGCAACTTTTTCGTATAGAAATGTTTTTATAATTCCTTACGGTCTAAAAACGAATTGAATACGGTCAAATTTGATTTTAAACGCAATTTTTTTAAAAAGTTTGTCAAAATATGGCAAATAATATACCGTTGGATAGCTATCGAAAATGCGAAACTTAGCCATGTTGAACGTTTTCTCTACTTCGCAATCGTTTAAAAGTAATTTTGAATACGGCATGACGGATCCTGCTGTTTTCTCGTCTAAAAAACAGAGTAGTCGTATTGATATATGTGTATGTTTGTACTGAGCTATTTTTTGTAGAGTAATTTTGAATGGTTTTGAAAAAGGGTACTTGTACTGATGATTGCATGGGTTTGTACTAAGCGTGTTTTCACTAACTAGACTTTGCTCTGTTTTTTCGGTAATATTTTTTTCGTAAGTTTTCAACGGTGTACTATATCGTCGTCACTGTACTTGTATGGTTTGTATCATCGAACTGAATGATATTTTATTCAAAAAGAAAATGTATTTGTTTTATTTTCTTTTTTTTTAACTCAATATTTTTTTGACAACGTTGTTCTGAACTTCTCTCATTTTACGACTTGTACTGAGGTACTTACTAAGCAGGATTTTCATGGGGTTTCTTTTTTTTGCTTGAATTTTTACAATTTGAATTTCTGCCATCTATTTTATTCCGAACGAACCACCGTTTTTAACTCGTACCGAGGTACTTACTACTCCCGAACTGGGGTGGCTGTCGTTGAATTGAATGACATTTTTTTCAAAAAGAAAAGTTTTGTGTGTCTTTTTGTAACTCAACAATTTTTTGCAACGGTGCTTTGGACTTCTCTCAATTTACTACTTGAAATTTTTACCGTTTGATTTTCCGTGGGTTTCTTTTTGTTTGAGCTTTTTTCCCAACCTCATCTGGGATGTCATGTTGAACTTACAACTTTTTTTAATTATGAACTTATTGTGCTTTTACAATGCCAAAGCTAGCAAATAGTAGGACATTCACCCAACTTTTTTAACCCAAACTAATTATTCTCTTTAATTTGAACTGATCATTCATTTTTTAGAATTCAATCTAATCATGGCTTTTACTTCAAACTGATTTTTAAATTCAAACTAACCATTTTTTTACATTTTGAACTGATCATCATTTTTAATTTGTACTGATTAATTGTTTTTTATGTAAACCATTTCTTTTATTCTTGCATGCACAACAAACGGTCATGTACACCTTCTTTGAAGAAGTAACAATCATATCATCATAGACAGAAAATTTTCCGCACATATAAT
Organism: Triticum aestivum; assembly: GCF_018294505.1. Taxonomy (NCBI): domain Eukaryota; kingdom Viridiplantae; phylum Streptophyta; class Magnoliopsida; order Poales; family Poaceae; genus Triticum; species Triticum aestivum. The sequence continues at coordinate 285,862,038 of NC_057801.1, read as the reverse complement.
ACATGTACATGAATGGCATATACACCACAACAGTTGCACATGTTCATAGATGAATGACATATACACCACACCGACTGCACATTTTCATATTATCCATAGCACCCACCGCAACACAAAAATGACAGGCCTATTTCCTGCACTGCAAATGTTCAACCACACCCACATGACAATAATAATAATCATCAGAAAATAAAGTGCTTTCGCACAAGGGTACAAAAAAAAAATTCCACTAGTGCAAATCTTGATCTGGCCAAACACTATTGTTCTCTGACACACATAGGAACTTATAGCAATTGGTCATTTGAACCAAGAGCAATAGAAATAAGAAATGTGTACACGGATACAACTTTGCATCATCAAAATCTAGAGTTAGAAGACATTTACATATGATGAGGTTTCTCGATGGAAAAATACGCATATGATGCACATGTAACAGCAGACAATCTGGTTTCGATGTGCATTAAAAAATCTTCACAATAAAACTTCACTGAAAAGACAAAGGCTACATTTACTGAATGTGCAATAGCAATTAACAAAGAATTAATCTGCATGAACAACGACAAGCCTGAAGCTCATCAATACTAGAGCTGTGCATGGATAGGCTCGACGGTGAGTGCACGGGGGCGGTGGAAGAACAGGTAGGGACTCCGGTGATGCCCGGAGCTGGCACGAGGTGCCTCGGCCTTCTTCGACCGATGCTCTGTTGGCTTATGCCAGAAGTAGAACTTACTGGCCTTCCAAACTCGTACTGAAGACATGTACCAAAGAACAACATGCATCAGCTATACACTGCCGTGAGGTACCAAAAAACACAATAGTTTGTGCATTTTTGTAACACAATGGCATTTTATGGAACTACTACTGTATTTAGATGCTCTCATATAGATTAACACAACATCTTGTTTGCTAGAAAGAACATAGGAACAGAAGTGGCTAAAATCAGATTTAGATAGGTGAATTATGAAATGCAATTTTTCTGTTTTACGAATAAGCACAAATACCTTCGGGGCACAAATGCCAGCCATCAACAGTAGCTCAAAAGGCTAATTCTTCCTAAAAAGTTCTTCAATTCCTGAAACTAAAAGTGTATTTTCATGTAAACCTGAGCACAAAAAAGAAAAATGGCAGATACATCCAAATTCCTACTTCCGAACTCCCTTTTTGTTTTTGCCACATTTTCATTTTGAACTTGCCGCGGTTTATTTTTTGAACTTGCCTGGCACTAATACAAGAACTTGCCCTATACAAGATATTTTGCCCGTACTTGTTCATCAACCAAAACAGACAGTAGGGTGGAGAGAGCATTACCGGCAGTAAACAAAATTATTTTTTGTCTAATTTTTTATTTTTAGCTGAGGCAAATGAATCATACAAAATACTGATAGAAAATCATACTTTTTTCTCACGAAGCCAAACTTCTAAACTTGCCTACAATAATTCTTTGACAGATTTAATTTTGTCTGCACTTACCAGTTTCCCGATTTCGAACTTACAGAATTTTATACCCCAAACTTCTACAGGTTTATTTAATTTCTCAGGAACAAAAAACGAAGGAGTTTGGACTCAAGAATTATAGAAAGAAACAAAACCATATGTGTGAACTTATCTCGAGGCTTTTGCTGAACGGAGGAGATGAGATGATGCAGGAGCAAAACCCGACTCCTTGAATATACAGTAGCTATGTTGTCAATACTTCTTTGAGTTCTTATTTCTGAACCTTCATAGTAGTAATACATGTACTGTGCGATACACAATTCTGTTGTTGAGCAACTGATCTAGGAACAAAAACACTCCTGCTGTGCACACACCAAATCATGATAAAAATAGAGGCAGCAAGAAGCAATCACCAGTATATTCAGATGTCCAACTACATGTACCATCTCAATATAGTATAAAAATGAATCAATAGTAAGAAACAAGGTAGTAACAATCCTAACTCTGCATAGTTTCGGGATTTATAGAAGTCTGAACATGGTATCATAGTTAATTAGTTACTGTGTCAGGAGGATGTGTTTACACACACCTATAATTCAGAATTGAACTGAACGACCCATTTTTCTTGTACTGAAGCTTGTTTCTAGAATTCGTATGAGTGGGTTATTAAACACATGCCTCAACATTGAGGAACACTAGAAAAAAGGACGCCGCTATACAAGAACTACAGTGGACAGATCCAGAGGAGAAATCCTCAAGCAAAAATCAAGAGAGGTCGCAATCTCCATGGAAGATGCCAACGAATTTGCCATGGAAGGGCCTCCCACTCCCCTGCTCTATCTCCTCCAACTCCCTGCACACAGAAACACAGACCAGAGAGAGAGAGAGGATGAGAGGGAGATGACTAAGATGGATCGAGGGCGGACACGGGGTGGCCTGCACGCAGCTCTTCTCACGACCGACAGCAGAGTGTGATGCTGTACTGTCGAGGCAAAGTTCCTCGACCCAGCTGCTCCACCCGCAGCCGCTGAGCGCAGGCCATGGCGCGGCAGCCGAGGGTGGCACACGGGAGTGAAGCTGCGGTCGTGGTGCGAGTGAGAGGTGAATCTGCAGGGTGTGCCGGCAAGTCATCACCGGGAGATGGTAGGGCCTCGCCGCCCATCTCACTTGAGGAGGTGCTCGACCGCCCGGTCTGTGTGTGCGGCGAGGGGGGGAGAGACTTCGATACTAGATGTCAGAAGATGATGGACGACTGACGCAAGTGTACTGAACTCTTTAACTTGCTCCACGACAATCTTTGAACCTCCTACAAGAAAAAATTATATATCATACATCATATTTTATTTTTATATCTTGTTCAATCAGGCACCCGAAAATTTAAACACAACAAAATATCAGCTTTTTGGTTCGCAAACCTTCTGCATATATATTTTGAACTGATGATCTTTCAGTCATTGCACTATTGTTGATATATAATTGAACCAAGATATCACCGCTACCAAGTCTGCACCACCAAGTACCTGCATGAGTTCAGTTTTTTTAGACCATAGTTCAAGGAAGTAAGGTTGCAAGTTCAAACAGTCAATGGACCAAAAATTGTTTAAACACCAATGTTGGATACGCGTCAGTTTAGAATCAGCCAAAACACAAGTTCAGTATCAACACAACACAAGTTCAGCTATAGTTAACTTGAAATGAATGGAAAGAATAGAAGACCACACCATGTAATTTGGACATTTGGTATAGTCTGAACTCTGACCAGAACTTACTAGAAGAGGGATTATTTTTTCAGCTAGTGGTTCGCAAGCAATTTCAGAAGACCATACATTTTTTAGCTAGTGAAACATGCAACAAAGAACTAAACTCAATAAACAAGATTTTTGGACATGGAAGAAGGCGTCACACGTCGGGTGAACCTGCGACCCCTACTCCTGCGGATTGACGGCTCCGCTGAAGTCGAGCTGATGGAGGCGGGGTTCAGGACCAGTGGCTGGGCGCGCCGGAATTTGGCCGCTGCAGGTGATCCACGCTGGGGCTCATGGTGGAGAAGACCACACCAAACTTTTTCAATGAACTTCTAGGTTTTTGTGTTTGAACTTACAAACTTTCGAAATAAGTACTTATCTCACTTGTCTTTTTCCTCACAATGGGATTAGAAGTGCACAACATAGAAGCATTAACACAATTATCGAAAGTGGAAAACAACAAAAATTTAATGCTAAACAAATAAATGTGCATACAGAAAAACCTACAACTGATGGCCATGATCTCCTCAATGGGCCATGATGCAGGCATCGCCGCCAGCAATACTTGGCGCGCCGGAGAACCTGTACTGTTGGATTTGTCGAGAGAAAACTGAGGGAACTTGTCCCTGCAGTTTAATGTGACAATGTAGTTCATCTGCTTAAGAGGAAACCAATAACCACTGAAAAAACACTGAACAAACATGGTAAGTATATTTCGAACTTATGTATTTTTTTCTAGTCACCGAGCACAGTATGAGTGCAGAATTGTCACAAGCATAAGAACTGATACAAAGAGAGCCCATATAATATTTCAGGATTTTCTCAATTTAGACAGTCATCAAGTTATATATACATGGTTTCATCATCTTGTAAGCATGTCCTGCCTTATTGTTATGACAAAATGGCCCAAGAATTGTTTGAGCTACACCTACTAACTCCAAATGGTATTGCTAAGCTAGCTAGCACATTCATATTCATATAATAAAGAAGCAACCGTAAAGAAACAAGAACAACACATTTTGACACTAACCAGTAGGCTATAAAAATAGTCTGTGAGCAAGGAATTTTATATAATATTTCTTTATGTACTGATGGTGAAATACATAGTGGACTTTGTCGTACTTTTTTACAAATTTTTCTTATACTTATTTATTGTTCATCTCCAAACAACTACTCTGAACTCTGAACTTTTTTGGAGCTCTAAATTGGGTGGGGAAACAGCAAACTTTGTTCTCATTCATTGATTTGCAAAAAAACTCCTTTCTTTCATTTTCCCACGCAATAACACAAGCACCACAATGGTAAGACCAAAGCTACAGAACAATAAATTTTCTTCAGCTAGCTACTACATTGAGCATGCAACATGAACTTGGGATAAGCTAGCACAAAATCATGTAGACAAGAAACGGAATTGTTGAGATTTTCATGTACAGGCATACAGGAAATCTTAAAAAGCACGGCGGTCTACGTACGGCATCAGGCCAGGTGCTGGTCGGAAGTGGCATTTCATTCAGCAGGGTGCAGGAAACCTCTTGGCCCTCATGGCCGACGGGTAGAGATGACAATATCAATCCCCTTGGTGCCCTGGAAGCTCGCCCAGTGGAGGAGCGTGAGCATCCACATCCAAGTGGCCGTAGAGCTTAACTCCCCTTTACCAGGAGATGGAGAGCATGAAGCATATGCCTCGTTTTCTTCTTGTTGTTTATAAGAAAAGATGCGACGAGGAGGACAAAGGCCATGGAACGCTGCTGACTCCACCACTGTCGCCTCCCTGTATCCTCCTTGCGTGGGCAACCATTGGGGAGCGAGCGTTGCTGCTGCTTGAACCACCAGGAGGAATCAAAGTGAGATTCGAACGCATCAATGCACACATGTAGTACTACACAACAATATGCATCTAAACTGTACATAACAACAAATTAGCCAAAAAACAATTTTATGAACACGACCTGACAAGAACAGACATGAACTGACACGTACACACGAACTGATTACAAATTTGCACACGATTTAAGTGTAATTTGTGGGAGATGAGGGGCTGACCTGCGGATCCCATCGGTGAATTGACGAACTATCAAACTGACGGACTGTTATTCTCCACATGAACTGGCGTGTTCTTGCAGCAGAGGAGTGTAGTGGAGGGGTCACGGACGGCGCGAGGATGGGGGCACCAGCGGCGATGGAGTGCGAGCTCGGCGCGGTGGGAGGGACGACGGTGCGCGAGCATGGCTCTGTGGGAGGAATGGCCGCGTTCTCGGGCGAGTGGGGGCGGCGCGAGAGAGGAGACGGGGTTCAGGGGCGGCGCGTCGCTGGAGATGGGAGGCAGGGCCGTGGCGCATCGCCGAAGGTGGGAGGCAGGGCCGTGGCGCCTCGTCGGAGGTGGGATCTGGGGGGGCGTGGCCAGGCGCCGTAGGTGGGAGAAGGGAGCATGGTGGGTCGCTGGAGGTGGAGGCCAGGGGGCGCGGCGAGTCGCAGGAGGTGGGAGGCGGGGGCGCGGCGGGTCGCAGGAGGTGGGAGGCGGGGGGCGCGGCGGGTCGCAGGAGGTGTGAGGCGAGGAGCGCGGCGGGTCACCGGAGGTGGCAAGCGGAGGGCATGGCGGGTCGGGGCCGGCGACCTGTACTGCGTATCGAGGGAGAGAGGTGGGGGTTGTGGGTGGGTAGTCGTTTGCTTATTTTCTCTTCTCTCAATTCAGAAAATCACCATCGCTCCCTTATAGGCTGGATGGAATATTCGGTTACCGGTAACAGAATAGTCCAACCCTATAAACATACATGCTCTAGGACGATCTGCATGTTATAGTTTGACCACACACATGCATGTTTACGCATGAATTCCTCCTATCGAGTCGAAGTGGCTAGTACAACGATTGTCATGCTCTAGGATGACCTGCATGTTACAGTTTGAGCACACACACATGCATGTTCTGGAAATTTCACACAGATTGTTTTTGGACCAGAAGAAGCTCACGGAGCATCGAAGATGGACCAGAAGAGTCCTGATGCCACCACGAGGGTGGAGGGCATGCCCCCCTACCTTGTGGCTGCCTCGTGGACCCCCCTGACTTGTTCTTGATGCCAACACCTCTGAAAGTGCAACTATCCCTAGGTAGTTTTGGTAATTCATAACAACATATAGCTCATTAAGCTAATGCTATTCCAGGACTATTATTTCAGGAAAGCTCAATGAATGGCATGGCATGGATGATGAAAGTGGATCCCTCAAAATACTAAGGACAAAGGATTGGCTCAAGCTCAAAAGCTCAAGACTCTTCATTTTACATTTTAGTGATCCAAGATCACATTGAGTCTATAGGAAAAGCCAATACTATCAAGAAGGGATGAGGTGTTACTTAATGAGCCTCTTGCTTCATGTGCTTAGTGATATGCTCCAAAACCCTCAACTACTTTCCCACATCCACAAATGACCTAAACCTAAAGCCAAAATCGGTCACACCGATTCTTCCAATCCGGCGCCACCGATTCCAAAAGTCATAGCCACTGCCACAAACCATAAGCAAATCGGTCTTACCGATAGGGATATCGATCTCACCGAGATGGGGTTGCAATCTCTCTGTTTCCCTTCGTAACGTTTTGGTCTAACCGAAGTGAGCGATCGGTCCCATCGAGATTGCAATGTAAACTCTCTGTTTTCTTTTTGTAACATTTCGGTCTCACCGAAAAGAGCAAATCGGTCCCACCGAGTTTACCTGACCAACTCTCTGGTTAGCTAATTACCAAAATCGGTCCTACCGAGTTTGTATAATCGGTCTTACCGAGATTACGTTATGCCCTAACCCTAACCGAATCGGTCTCACCGAGTTGTATATCAGTCCCACCGAAAATCACTAACGGGCACTAGGTTTACTAAACCGGTCCGACCAAGTTTAACAATTCGGTCCCACCGAGTTTGGTAAATTGTGTGTAACGGTTAGATTTTGTGTGGAGGCTATATATACCCCTCCACCTCCTCTTCATTCGTGGAGAGAGCCATCAGAACGAACCTACACTTCCAACTTAACATTTCTGAGAGAGAACCACCTACTCATGTGTTGAGGCCAAGATATTCCATTCCTACCATATGAATCTTGATCTCTAGCCTTCCCCAAGTTGCTTTCCACTCAAACCCTCTTTCTACCAGATCCAAATCCTATGAGAGAGAGTTGAGTGTTGGGGAGACTATCATTTGAAGCACAAGAGCAAGGAGTTCATCATCAACGCACCAGTTGTTACTTCTTGGAGAGTGGTGTCTCCTAGATTGGCTAGGTGTCACTTGGGAGCCTCCGACAAGATTGTGGAGTTGAACCAAGGAGTTTGTAAGGGCAAGGAGATCGCCTACTTCGTGAAGATCTACCGCTAGTGAGGCAAGTCCTTCGTGGGCGACGACCGTGGTGGGATAGACAAGGTTGCTACTTCGTGGACCCTTCGTGGGTGGAGCCCTCCGTGGACTCGCGCATCCGTTACCCTTCGTGGGTTGAAGTCTCCATCAACGTGGATGTACGATAGCACCACCTATCGGAACCACGCCAAAAACATCCGTGTCTCCAATTATGTTTGAATCATCCAAACCCTTCCCTTTACTTTCTTGCAAGTTGCATGCTTTAATTTCCGATGCCTATATACTCTTTGCATGCTTTCTTGAATTGTGTGATGATTGCTTGACTTGTCCTAAGATAGCTAAAATCTGCCAAACTCTAAAATTGGGAAAAGGTTAAGTTTTTAATTGGTCAAGTAGTCTAATCACCCCCCTATATACTTACTTCAAGGTCCTACAACCTCTTATATATCCCCAAACTTCCAGAACAGAACCAAGATTGGGAGTTTCGCCGCCGTAAGCCTCTATAGGCACGAAAACCAATCGGGACCCTGTTCCAGCAGCCTGCCGGAGGGGGATCCCTCACCGGTGGCCATCTTCATTATCCCTGCACTCTCCATGACAAGGAGGGAGTAGTTCCCCCTCGGGGCTGAGGGTATGTACCCGTAGCTATGTGTTTGATCTCTCTCTCGTGTTCTTGATATGGCACGATCTTGATGTATCGCGAGCTTTGCTATTATAGTTGGATCATATGATATTTCTCCCCCTCTACCTTCTTGTAATGGATTGAGTTTTCCCGTTGAAGTTATCTTATCGGATTGAGTCCTTAAGGATTTGAGAACACTTGATGCATGTCTTGCATGTGCTTATCTGTGGTGACAATGGGATATTCACGTGATCTACTTGATGTATGTTTTGGTGATCAACTTGCGGGTTCAGTGACCTTGTGAACTTATGCATAGGGGTTGTCACACGTTTTCGTCTTGACTCTTCGGTAGAAACTTTGGGGCACTCTTTGAGGTTCTTTGTGTTGGTTGAATAGATGAATCTGACATTGTGTGATGCATATCGTATAATCATACCCACGGATACTTGAGGTGACATTGGAGTATCTAGGTGACATTAGGGTTTTGGTTGATGTGTGTCTTAAGGTGTTATTTTACTATGAACTCTAGGGCTGTTTGTGACACTTATAGGAATAGCCCAATGGATTGATCGGAAAGAATAACTTTGAGGTGGTTTCGTACCCTACAATAATCTCTTTGTTTGTTCTCTGCTATTAGTGACTTTGAGGTGACTTTGGAGTACCGCTATTAATGAGGTTGAGGGATTGTTATATGATCCAATTATGTTATCATTGTTGAGAGAACTTGCACTAGTGAAAGTATGAACCCCAGGCCTTGTCAGGCCTTGTTTCGAAGCATTGCAATACTGTTTTCGCTCACTTTTATTACTTGTTACCTTGCTGTTTTTATAATTTCATATTACAAAAACCTATATCTACCATCCATATTGCACTTGTATCACCATTTCTTCGCCGAACTAGTGCACCTATACAATTTACCATTGTATTGGGTGTGTTGGGGACACAAGAGACACTTTGCTATTTGGTTGTAGGGTTGTTTGAGAGAGACCATCTTCATCCTACGCCTCCCACAGATTGATAAACCTTATTAGGTCATCCACTTGAGGGAAATTTCCTACTATCCTACAAACCTATGCACTTGGAAGCCCAACAACGTCTACAAGAAGAAGGTTGCATAGTAGACATCATTTCCCACTTGCACTAGAGTCAATAATCTAGTTCACATCACCATGTGATTTAACACCCATAGTTCACATCGCCGTGCGACCAACACCCAAAGAGTTTACTAGAGTCAATAATCTAGTTCACATCGCCATGTGTTTAACACCCAAAGAGTACTAAGGTGTGCTCGTGTTTTGCTTATGAGAGAGATTTAGTCAACGGGTCTGTCACATTCAGATCCGTATGTATTTTGCAAATTTCTATGTCTACAGTGCTCTGCATGGAGCTACTCTAGCTAATTGCTCCCACCATCAATATGTATCTAGACCGAGACTCAGAGTCATCCGGATTGGTGTCAAAGATTACATCGACGTAACTCTTTACGATGAACTCTTTATCACCTCCATGACCAAGAAACATTTCCTTAGTCCTCTTTAGGTACCTAAGGATAATTTTGACCGCTGTCCAATGATCTACTCATGGATCACTATTGTACCCCCTTGCTAAACTCATGGCAAGGTACACAATAGGTCTAGTACACAACATGGCATACTTTATAGAACCTATGGCTGAGGCATAGGGAATGACTTTCATTCTCTCTCTATCTTTTGTCGTGGTCGGGTTTTGAGTCTTACTGAACTTCACACCTTGCAACACAGGCAAGAACCCTTTCTTTGACTGGTCCATTTTGAACTTCTTCAAAAACTTGTCAAGGTATGTGCTTTGTGAAAGTCCTATTAAGCGTCTCAATCTATCCTTATAGATCCTGATGCCCAATATATAAGTAGATTCACCGAGGTCTTTCATTGAAAAATTCTTATTCAAGTATCCTTTTATGTTATCCAGAAATTATATATCATTTCCAATCAATAATATGCCATCCACATATCATATCAGAAATTCTACAGAGCTCCCACTCACTTTCTTGTAAATACAGGCTTCACCATAAGTCTCTATAAAACCATATGCTTTGATCACCTTATCAAAGCATATATTCCAACTCCGAGATGCTTGCACCAGTCCATAGATGGATCGCTCAAGCTCGCACACTTTGTTAGCACCTTTAGGATTGACAAAACCTTCTGGTTGCATCATATACAACTCTTCTTTAATATCCATTAAGGAATGCAGTTTTTGACATCCATTAGCCAGATTTCATAATCATAAAATGTGGCAATTGCTAACATGATTCAGACAGACTTAAGCATCGCTAGGGGTGAGAAAGTCTCATTGTAGTCAACTCCTTGAACTTTGTCAAAAACATTTTTCGACAAGTCGAGCTTTGCAGATAGTGACATTATTATCGGCGTATGTCTTCTTCTTGAAGATCCGTTTATTCTTAATGGTCTGCCGATCATCGAGCAAGTCCACCAAAGTCCATAGTTTGTTCTCATACATGGACCCTATCTAAGATTTCATGGCCTCAAGCCATCTGTCGGAATCTGGGCTCATCATAGCTTCGTCATAGTTCATAGGTTCGCCATGGTCTAGAAACATGACTTTCGGAATAAGATTATTGTACCACTCTGGTGCGGATCGTACTATGTTCGACCTACCAGGTCCAGTAGTAACTTGATATGAAGTTTCATGATCATCATCATTAGCTTCCTCTCTAGTCGGTGTAGGCATCACGGAAACGGATTTCTCTAATGAGCTACTTTCCAATTCGAGAGAAGGTATAATTACCTCATCAAGTTCTACTTTCCTCCCACTCACTTCTTTCGAGAGAAACTCCTTCTCTAGAAATGTTCCATCCTTGGCAACAAAGATCTTGCCTTCGGATCTGTGGTAAAAGGTGTACCCAATTGTTTCCTTAGGGTATCCTATGAAGACGCACTTCTCCGATTTGGGTTTGAGCTTATCAGGTTGAAGCCTTTTAACATAAGTGTCGCAACCCCAAACTTTTAAGAAATGACAGCTTGGGTTTCTTGCCAAACCATAGTTCATATGTTGTCGTCTCAACGGATTTAGACGGTGCCCTAACATGGATGCAGATGTCTCTAATGTATAACCCCAAAAAGATAGTGGTAAATCGGTAAGAGACAACATAGATCGCACCATACCTAATAAAGTACGATTACGACGTTCGGACACACCATTACGTTGTGGTGTTCTAGGTGGCGTGAGTTGTGAAACTATTCCACATTGTTTTAAATGAATGCCAAACTCATAACTCAAATATTTGCCTCCGCGGTCAGATCATAGAAACTTTATTTTCTTGTTACGATGATTTTCCACTTCACTCTAATATTCTTTGAACTTTTCAAATGTTTCAGACTTGTGTTTCATTAAGTAGATATACCCATATCTCCTCAAATCATCTGTGAAGATCAGAAAATAATGATACCCACCGCGTGCCTCAACACTCATTAGACCACATACATCGATAGGTATGTATTATTTCCAATAGTCATTAGCTCGCTCCACTGTTTCGGAGAACGGCGTTTTAGTCATCTTGCCCATGAGGTATGGTTCACAAGTATCAAATGACTCATAATCAAGTGATTCCAAAAGCCCATCTGTATGGAGTTTCTTCATGCGCTTTACACCAATATGACCTAAACGGCAGTGCCACAAGTATGTTGCACTATCATTATCAACTTTGCATCTTTTGACATCAATATTATGAATATGCGTATCACTACAATCGAGATTCAATAAACTATTCACCTTGGGTGTATGACCACAGAAGGTTTTATTCATGTAAACAGAACAACAATTATTCCCTGACTTAAATGAATAATCATATTGCAATAAACATGATCTAATCATATTCATGCTTAACGCAAACACGAAAAAAACATTTATTTTAGACTCAACACTAATCTCGAAGGTAGAGGGAGTGTGCGATGGTGATCCTATCAACCTTGGAATCACTTCCAACACACATAGTCACTTTGCTCTTAACTAGTCTCTGTTCATTCTGCAACTCCTGTTTCGAGTTACTAATCTCAGCAACTGAAACAGTATCAAAATACCCAGGGGTTACTATGAACACTAGTAAATTACACATCAATAACATGTTATCATATATACCTTTGTTCACTTTGCCATCCTTCTTATTTGCCAAGTATTTGGGGCAGTTCCGCTTCCAATGACCATTTCCTTTGCAGTAGAAGCACTTAGTTTCAGGCTTGGGTCTAGCTTTGGGCTTCTTCATGGGAGTGGCAACTTGCTTCCCATTTTTCTTGAAGTTCCCTTTCTTTCCCTTGTCCTTTTACTTGAAACTAGTGGGCTTGTCAACCATCAACACTTGATGCTCTTTCTTGATTTCTACCTTCGCCGATTTCAGCATCGCGAAGAGCTCGGGAATCGTTTTCGTCATCCCTTGCATATTATAGTTTGTCATGAAGTTCTAGTAGCTTGGTGATAGTGACTAGAGAACTTTGTCAATCACTATCTTATCTGGAAGATTAACTCCCACTTGATTCAAGCGATTGTAGTACACAGACATTCTGAGCACATGCTCACTGGCTGCGCTATTCTCCTCCATCTTGTTGGCAAAGTACATGTCAGAGGTCTCATACCTCTCGACACGGGCATGAGTCTGAAATACCAAGTTTTAGTTCTTGGAACATCTCGTACTCTCCGTGGTTTTCAAAATGTTTTTGAAGTCTCGGTTCTAAGCCGTAAAGCACGATGCACTAAACTATTAAGCAGTCATCATATCAAGCTTGCCAAACGTTCATAACGTCTGCATCTACTCCTCCAATAGGTTTGTCACCAAGCAGTGCATTAAGGACATAATTCTTCTGTGCAGCTAATCCTCAGATCACGGATTCAGTCTGCGTCATTGCTACTTTCATCTTTCAACTTAGTTTTCTCTAGGAACATAGCAAAAATATATAGGAGCTATATTGCGAGCTATTGATCTACAACATAGATAGGCAAAACTATCAAGACTAAGTTCCTGATAAATTAAATTCAATTAATCAAATTACATAGGAACTCCCACTTAGATTGACATCCCTGAAGTCATCTAAATGATACGTGATCCAAATCAACTAAACCATGTTCGATCATCACGTGAGATGTAGTCATAAATGGTGAACATCTCTATGTTGATCATATCTACTATATGATTCACGTTCGACCTTTCGGTCTCCAGTGTTCAGAGGCCATGTCTATACATGCCAGGCTCGTCAAGTTCAACCCGATTATTCTGCATGTGCAAAACTGTCTTGCAGCCGTTGTATGTGAACATAGAGTCTATCACACCTGATCATCATGTGGTGTCTCAACACGACGAACTTTCGCAATGGTGCATACTCAGGGAGAACACTTATACCTTGCAATTTTAGTTAAGGGATCATCTTATAATGCTACCACTGTACTAAGCAAAATAAGATGCATAAAAGATAAACATCACATGCAATCAAAATATGTGACATGGTATGACCATCATCATCTTGTGCTTTTGATCTCCATCTCCAAAGCACCGTCATGATCTCCATTGTCATCGGCTTGACATCTTGATCTCCATCGTAGCGTCGCGGTCGTCTCGCCAACTATAGCTTCTACAACTATCGCTAACGCATAGTGACAAAGTAAAGCAATTACATGGCATTTGCATTTCATACAATAAAGAGACAACCATAAGGCTCCTGTCGGTTGCCGATAACTTCTACAAAACATGATCATCTCATACAATAACATATATCACATCATGTCTTGACCATATCACATCACAACATGCCCTACAAAAACAAGTTAGACGTCCTCTACTTTGTTGTTGCAAGTTTTACGTGGCTGCTACGGGCTTCTAGCAAGAATCGTTCTTACCTACGCATCAAAACCACAATGGTGATTTATCAAGTTTTCTGCTTTAACCTTCAATAAGGACTGGCCGTAGTCAAATTCGATTCAACTAAAGTAGGAGGAACAGACACTCGCCAACCACCTTTATGCAAAACTAATTGCATGACCGTCGGTGGAACCGATCTCATGAACGTAGTCATGTAAGGTTGGTTTGGGCCACTTCATCCAACAATACCGCCGAATCAAAATAAGACATTAATGGCAAGAAGTATGACAATCACAGCCCACAATTCTTTGTGTTCTACTCGCGCATATCATCTACGCATAGACCTGGCTTGGATGCTGTTGTTGGGAAACGTAGCATGCAATTTCAAAAAAAAATCCTATGCTCATGCAAGATCTATCTAGGAGATGCATAGCAACGAGGGGGGAAAGAGTGTGTCTATGTACCCTCGTAGACCGAAAGTGAAAGCGTTTGACAACGCGGTTGATGTAGTCAAAATTCTTCTAGCTCCGACCGTTCAAGCACCGAACGTACGGCACCTCCAAGTTCTGCACATGTTCAGCTCGGTGACGTCCCTCGCCTTCTTGATCCAGCAAGGTGTCGAGGAAGTAGAGGAGTTCCGTCAGCATGACGGCATGGTGACGGTGATGGTGAAGTGATTCTCGCGGGGCTTCACCTAAGCACTGCAAAACTATGATCGGGGGTATAAACTGTGGAGGGGGGCGCCGCACACGGCTAACAATTGATGTTGTCTCTTCTAGGTGCCCCCTCCCGACATATATATAGGTGGGAGGGGAGGAGAGGCAGCCATGGGGCGCCCCAAGTAGGATCCGAATCCTACTTGGGGTTTCCCAAGTGGCGCCCCCTTCCTTATTTTACCGAAGAGGAAAAGGGAAGAGGGAAAGGAGGAAGGAAAGGGGGGGGTGAACCCCTCTTCCTTCTCCCAATCGGCCTCCTGCCATAGGGGGCCGCCACCCCTTGTGGGCTGGTATGCTCCCCTCTCATGGACCATATGGTCCATTATTTGAAGAAAATATGCCCTAGAGGCAGTAATAAAGTTGTTATTTTATATTTCCTTATTCATGATAAATGTTTATCATTCATGCTAGAATTGTATTAATCGGAAACTTGATACATGTGTGAATACATAGACAAAACTAAGTGTCCCTAGTACGCCTCTACTAGACTAGCTCGTTGATCAAAGATGGTTAAGTTTCCCGGCCATGGACATCAGTTGTCATTTGATAACAGGATCACATCATTAGTGGAATGATGTGATGGACAAGACCCATCCGTTAGCTTAGCATAATGATCATTCAATTTTATTGCTACTGCTTTCTTCGTGTCAAATATATATTCCGCCGACTATGAGATTATGCAACTCTGTGACGCCCGGATACTTAAGCTACAGTAATCCCCTGCTAATGATGCCATGTCATCATATTATTGTTGCTAATTCTCGCTTGATCCAAATCTTAGTTCAAACTCAAATTCAAATTAAAGCTCCAAATTCAAAATTCTCGAGCATGCAAAATAAAAAGTTCAAAGTGTGGCAAATAATCCCTGGATATTTTTCATGTTGGAACCAACCTCTTTTGGTTTCCCAAAGTGCCCTGGAATTTTATTTATTGGTCCAGCGGCTTTTAAAATTGGCCTTTCCATTTTCTAAAAATGGTTAGACAACTCCTTATGGCCTCAAACATTTTGTGACTTCTAGAAACAAGTTGCTTGAATTATGTGACAAGTGTTGTTTCTAACAAAGCTCATTTAGTTTTACCTTTTAATAAGAAAACAATAGCTAAAGTTGAAAACAGAAAATAGATAACAAAAATAAAATAAAGAGAAAAGAGAAACCCTTTCCCCCTGGGCCACATTGCCCATCTAGCTAAACAACCAGCCCACCTCCACCTCTCCCTCCTCTAGAGGAGACCAGGAGGGTGTGGCGCTCATCCACGACGCCATGGCCATGGATGGCTGCCACAAGCCCCTCCCTTTGACCTATATGGGAGACCCCCTCCCCCCTCCCCCGACACCCTAGCTACCCCGCCCGTTCCCCTCACCCTCTCGGCCTCTCTCCCCCTCGCCAGATCCCCTTCCCCGAGCTCCTTCACCCGCTGCGTCGCTGTGCCGTTGCTGCGGCCACCGGCCACCTCGAGCGCAGGTTGCCCACAGCCCTGCCTCGTCCCTCTGCTTCCTCTACGAACAAGGATTCGAGCTCTCTGCCCCTCCTTCATCAGGATCGAACCCTTCTTCAACCTCAAACCACCGCCGGCGTTCGTCTTCGATTCCGGCGCCGCCGAGCCCTCCCCGAGCCCACTTATGCACATCTGCAGGAGCACTGTGAGCCTGCGCTTCTTTCCCCTCCTCCCTTTTCTCCTCTGCTCCCGTTGCTGCACACCACCCGTAGCCGCCGTCGGACGTCGCCCCTGTCGACGTGCTCACCGACCTGTCTTCGCGCCCCCAGCATCGCCTGCACGCGCCCACGGCTGCGCCTCCGCGCACCCGACGCCCCCGACTGCTCCGCCGCTGCCCGTGTTCCCCTCGATCGCTCCCCTGACCCGCCACGTTCCCCCGCTCGAGGTCGTCGCACTCCCGGCTCTGTCCCGGCGTGCCCGCATGTCCATGGCCGCACGCCTGCTACTCTGCTCTACTGCTGCACGTGGTGCTGCTCCCCTGCCTCTACCTCGCACGAACGCGCCCCTGAACCCCATCCCGCGCCTCCTCTGATAACCGCACTGGCCACGGCCAGTCGCCGGCCACCGCTCGCCATGGCTGAGGCTCGCCATAGCCCGCGCAGTTCGCCGCCTCAGCCGGTGCCCCGTGCTCCCCCGCCTCTCCGCCAGCCGCCCCGGCCACCACCGCGCCTGGCCTCGCCCCGCATCCCCTTGTCGGCGCCGCGCCGCCGCCCCGGTGGCCATCGCCGGCCACGGCCTTGCCCGCGCCCTGTTCGGGCGGGCGCCCGCAACCGCTCGCCCAGCGCCTGTTAGGCCTTATGGGCCACTGGCATAGGGGGCCCGCCCTTATAAAACTAAAAAAACAAAAGGTTAAAAAAAGAGTTTTTAAAAATAAATTATAAAAATATAATTAATTAATGGATTAACTTAATTAATTGTGTTTAACTGAAAGTGCGTTATGTCGACTAGAGGGGGGGTGAATAGGCGATTTTTATGAATTCTTCACTAAGGAATTTGCCGGTGAGGAAATTCCTTAGCGAAGAACTATTAGCAGCGGAATAAGTACTCAGAAGTAAGCATAACAGAATACAAGCATGGTCATCATGATGAAATGAAAACTAGCACAGAGTACAGAAAGTGTAATCACAGGATAACACAAGATGAAGACAAACAGACTGAAGAAATTGAACTGAGGAAATTGAGAAAGTCTTTAGTCAAAGTCTTCAAACACAGATATGAACAAACACTCAACACAGTAATGAGGAAATGAAAGGGTTGAGGAAATAGAACCAGTTAGGTTGGTGAAGACAATGATTTGGTAGACCAGTTCCAACTGCTCTCTCAGTTGTACGTCTGGTTGGAGCGGCTGAGTATTTAAACTCGAGGACACGCAGTCCCGGACACCCAGTCGCTGAGCACGCAGCTCAGGACACCCAGTCCTCACCGTATTCTCCTTGAACTAAGGTCACGCAGACCTCGTCCAATCACTCGTGGTAAGTCTTCAGGCGACTTCCAAACCTTCACAGACTTGGTCACTCGGCAATCCACAATTCCTCTTGGATGCTCTAGACCTTGACGCCTAACCGTCTGGAAGAAGCACAGTCTTCAAAGGTAACAAGCGTCGGATCCATGCAGGATCAATTTCTTCAGTGATGCTCAATCACTTTGGGTTTGTAGGGGTTTGGTTTTGGGTTTTCCTCACTCGATGATTTTCGCTCAAAGTCTTCGGAGGATGGGTTGCTCTCAAATGACAAGTGTCAAGTTCTCTCGGAGCAGCCAACCAGCTAGTGGTTGTAGGGGGCGGCTATTTATAGCCTAGGGAGCAGCCCGACATGATAAGATATAAATGCCCCTCAATGATATGACCGTTAGGTGGATAAGATATTTTGGGACAACTAGCGCGCAGCACAGCAACGGTTGGAAATTTGACTCTCAAATTCCTCAGGGCTATCATGTTCCTCACTGTGTAGGTAATTCGCACTGACGAATTCCTAACTCCTCAGTCAGAACAAATTCATCAGTGACCAGAAGAACTTCGTCTCTGTCACTGAAGAAAGTGACTGAACTGTATGAGATTTCCAAAGGCTTCACTCGAAGGGATTGGTAGGTGTAGGATTTTGAGTTGAGAATCACATGGAAATTTTTCCTTAGTATTTCCTCGACCCCCTTTAACAGTATGGTGTTTCCTATGACTCAAGAAGGAGAAAATGAAATAAGAAAACAAAAGTCTTCACGCTTCATGTTCCACAAATGAATACCAAGTCTTCAAGGTCACACCAATTTCTTCACTTTCAAAGTCTTCAGAATATCAAAGTCTTCAGTTGAAGAACTTCATTTTTAGGGGTCGACTTTCTCTGTAAATATCAAACTCCTCATAGACTTATAGACCTGTGTACACTCACAAACGCATTAGTCCCTTAACCTATAAGTCTTCAATACACCAAAATCACTAAGGGGCACTAGATGCACTTAGAATCTCCCCCTTTTTGGTGATTGATGACAACATAGGTTAAGTTTTCAACGGGGATAAACATATGAAGTGTATACACTGATATTGAGGAATTTGATTACAAGATATAGTAGAACTCCCCCTGAAGATGTGCATAGTGAGGAATTTGCTTTTGAGGCAATGCACATTTGAAGAGTTGAATCATGGAGATCTCCCCCTATATCTTGTAATTCATACACGCATTTGATATATAATATGAAGAATTTGAAATGCATGATGAAATATGGTGCCTGATGAGATTCAGCATGCGTGCAATGTCATTAACGAGGAATAAGCATGCAGAGCATAATGCAACAAAAGTATCAGCGCACCATCGGGTTTAAGATTACAACTCGATCCAAATAAAAGTTTCAGAAGAACGAGAGTTGTAACTTAAAAAATGCCCTTAATATAGACCCGCTTGAAGACTAACTCAGATTTCTCCCCCTTTGTCATCAAATGACCAAAAGGATTGAAACTGAGGACTAACGCCCCTGAAGAATTTCAAGTCGATGGAGGAGCGCCAGCGTTGTCGGGGTTGTTTGTTGTAGCAGGGCCTGCCGCAGTGTCGTCCAAATCTTCATACTCATCAGTGTCACGCGATGAAGAATAAGAGCTGGCCACCAAGGAAGGAACTTTGACCTTCTTGAATTTCTTCGGTGGAGGTGCAGACCAGTCAAATTCTTCCTTGAGACCCATATTCTTCAGATCTGCAGCGCTGTAGACATGAGAGAGAACAGCCCAGGTACGGTTGAAGGTTTCATGGAGGTAGTATTGGTTTTTCTTCACTGCATTGTGTGTTGAGGTCATGTTGTGAAGAATTGAACCAAACTGACGCTTGACCCATTTATGATTGCGATCAACCTTCTGATGAAGACTGAGGAGTAACTCACGGTCAGTCATCACCCTGGGTGCTGTGGCTTGAGGATTTTGCTTGGCTGAGGTATTTGCGGCAGAGTCATGTGTGGCAGAATCGTCATTGGTAGAGTAAGATGCAGCCTTGCGAAATTGACCATCCAATGGACGAATGCCTTCATCGATCACAGCAGCGGCCTTGCCTTTATCATCAGCTGATGAAACTGTCCGTTTGAGGACTTCAATGGGAGGCAAGTAGCTACCGTGGTTCAGAGTGTCAGCTTTGTAATTCAGTGAAGATCTTGCCCTGATGAATCTCATAATCCAAGGAGCATAGGGCTTCAGCTCGAATGGTGACATAGCAATATTGGCCAGAGTCCTCATGAAGAAATCATGGAAGTTGACGGGAACGCCATGAATGATGTTGAAAAGCATATTCTTCATGATGCCAACGACTTCTTCATCATTTGAGTCGTGGCCTTTGATGGGACTCATTGTCTTCGTCAGAATTCGATAGACAGTCCGAGGCACATACAGTAATTCCTTGACGAGGAATTTGGTTCGTGGGGCCTGCCTTGGCTTCAAAGGCTTCATCAGCACTTGCATATAGTGATTTGAAAGTTCTGGTTCGTTGTAGATACAACGAGCATCATCAAGTGGAGGACTGAGTGGTAGAGCACGAAGCAATTCAGTTGCTGGTGCCTTGTAGTGAGTATTTTCAGACATCCAGTCTAATACCCATGAGTTCACGTCTTCAGCGTCTCCGGTGATGTGCAGAGTTGCATAGAATTGAAGAATGAGTTCTTCATTCCAGTCACAGATATCAATGCAGAAATTCAGAAGTCCTGCGTCGTGAAGAACACTGAGGACTGGCTCAAAGCCGGGCAGAGACTCCATGTCCACATGAGGAATATGTGCATGATCGAAGACTTTGTCTTTGTTGAAGAGCACTGAGGAATAGAAATTGGCTTGGCTGGCAGTCCAGAAACGCCTCTTCCTTATGCGAGCAGAATCATATGGATTATAATCAGTGAAGAATACGTGCTCGACAAAGAAATCTTCAGCCTTGAACTTCTGTTTGCTTGAGAACGGATTCTTTTGCTTTGGCAGAGGGGTGTCAGTGAGTTGCATCACCACCTCAGGAATCGCGAGCTCAGGTTCTTCAGGCTGAGGAATTTCTTGTTCCTCAACAGGTGCAGTCTGAGGATCAGCAGCAGCAGGTTCATCAGCACTAGTGGCTGGAATTTCTTCATGGATAGAGAGAGTGGGTTGAGTTTCTTCAGAGCCCATTTGAACTGTTGGTGCAGGGGACCGAGGGATTTGTTGTAGTGGGGTGAAGACTGGAGAATTTGGATGCTGACTTTCCCAAAAGTCACCGTTCATCACTGGCGTTGTGTTTCCAATATCCACATCTTCATCTTCAATTTCCTCAACACCAGCCTCTTCAGCTGTGAACTGAGGCATAGGTGAGGAAATGACTGGCGTTGAAGGGATTGCGTCCACTTCAATTTCTTCATCAATCTGCTCTGACAAAGCAGCAGAATGATGTTCTTCATCAGATCCGATTGGGATCTCATAGTCTTCTCCAAAAGGAACAAGGTCCTTTGACGACATGGAGGAAATCGGAACAACATCAATTGGATTTTCGAGTGAGCTGGTCATTGGCTTCATTTTCTTCGCAGCCGAAGAATTTGACACAGCTGATGCCTTCCTTTTCTTCACTGCAGCTCGCTCTACAACCTTGGTCTTCTTCACATCAAATGCACATGGAAGAATTGGAGTTGGTGTAGGTGCAGATGGAGCTGAGGAATCTGGTTGATTTTCTTCAGGCGCAACTGATGCAGTTGCCCTGACTTCTTCAGTTTCTTCAGGCGCACCACTAGTGGATGCCCTGGCAATTTCTTCAGCGGCTGGAATGGGATCATCAGCCCTGGAACTAGCATTTTCATCAGCAGCCTGAACTTCATCAGCGGTGCTGGCATGTTCTTCAGTCGGCTGAGCTGAGACTCCAGCCTGAGGAATTTCATGTTGCGTTGGGGCAGCAACATTGGTGAATTTCTTCGTCAGGTTGACGAATCTGACTTTGGCTCCTTGCCAATCAGCATAGTAGGCATCAAAATCCTTGCTGAGGGCTTGAATTTCAGACTGAGCCTGGAGAAGTTCCTCAGGTGTCATTCTGACAACGTTTTTCTTCAGGAGCTTCTCCTTTCTGTATTGAGCTTTCTTAATCTCTCTTGCCTTTTCAAACTTCCATTTCTCTTCAGTGATGAAATGGGTCAACATATGACTTTGTCCAGGGGTCAGATGAAAATCAGGCATAGGGGTGTTTGGATCCTTGTGCCAGAGATCAATATAATCGAGGATTTTCCTCGGATCCAACAGCAGTGGCACAGATGTGCCTTTGGCTCTAGCGGCCTTCACCTGTCTGTCTCTGATGATTTCTGCAAGTTCATCATCAGAAGCTTCATCATCAGAAGGCACATGGAATGCGACCTATTTCTTCTTTGGACTTGGCCGAGGACCTCGTCCAGCTGTTGCTTTGGTCTTCAGCAGAGTCGGGCCAGATGATGACTTTGGTGCAGCTGAGGAACTTGCTGAAACACCAGAGGCAATCGAGAAACCAACAGTCCTTTGACATGTAGCCAGATGCACAGGAGATGAGGACTTTGAAGGAGCTGTTGAGGACTTTGGTGGAGCTGTAGCAGTGTGAGGAATTTGCCGTGAGGGCACTGCTGAGGAACTTGGCCGTGAGGGCGCTATTGGTGAAGCACTTGGCTTACGAGCAGGCTTCTTTGGCATGGATTTCCTCGGTTTGACCGAGGCCTCAGTAGCAGTAGCAGTGGCAGAATCCTCATTGAATTTCTTCACTGCCTCCTTGGCTTGTCTTGCCAATTTAGCTTGGCGCTTAGCCCATTCTTCAGGAAAGTCCTCACCACGTTTGATGCTTGTGGATCAGCTACTTGGCCAGGTGCCAATGGAGCTCTTGGGCATGGAGGATTGAGGGCGAATTTCTTCATGTACTTTGGAGTCACATATCTGTATTCCCTCCATTCCCTTGCCCATCTCCGTTCAATCTTCTGAATGCGCACCTTGCGCTGATTTTTGTTTTCTTTGCCAAATTTTGCTTCATCAGGTGTGCAATAGTCAGCATAAATTTCCTCAGGGATTTCAAACGCAGTCATAACCTCAGGTTTCTTTCCTCCTTTCTGCGGCTTCTTACCGTCTGCCATATTCTTCAGTTGAGGAATTTGAACAATTGAGTTCTCTGAAGAAGTATGCAGTTTTTCTTCGAGGAACGCTGCAAATGAGTTAAGTTGATGAGAACCTAGTGATTCAGCAGCAGACATGAGTACCTGTGAACAGAGTACAGGTGCGAGGAATTCGGAGAGGTCATATGCGTTCTGAGAAGGTTTTTCGAAAAGAACAAGTTTTGAGGAATTTGACCAGATGAGCCTTGAAGAATTTCACTAAGCGTTCTTGTCTTAGGTTCCAGAGTTGTACAGATCGAAGATCCACACAATTAGGGAATCTTGAAGAAAATGATTGCTTAGAGAAACAGTTCAAGATCATATGATGTGTGTGGTGTTCATATGTGTGAAGATTTGAAGAATAAACACCTTTGAAGATTTTCAGGAAAGTTTGAGAATCAAAGTGAGTAATAAAAGTAACTTTTAATTACCCGAAGTGAAGAACACGACGAACTGAGAGGTAGATGTGAAGTTCGTCAGTTCAGATCTTCCACGCCCTAACTCGGCGGAGGAAGACAGCTACAGCGGCGGCGGAGTGAGGATTTCCGCGGTCGGCGCGAGTACGACAGCGACGAGGTCGAGGCAGCGAAGCTCTTCCTCACCGGCGATGATGGAGTAGTAGCGGCGCTAGGGTTTGAGGAGCTCGAGCGAGAGAGAAGCGATCGAGCGGAGTAAATGAAGTGAGGAAGGGGAGAGGGGTATTTATAGACACGGTGAAAAACTGTTCGCCCGAAGATTTGGGACGAACGTGCCCCTGCCCTTTCTCCTTCACGCGACATGTGTCACCCACGTACTATGTAGTGGAGATCGTGTACGGTCGTGGGTGAGTAGAATAATGCATCGTGGATGCGGAACAGTTTGAGCGGCAAAACCGAAAATTTGGATAAGATTTGTTTTAAAGTTTCGTTCGCAATTTCTTCAGCTGACCAGGACACAGTGAAGATTTTGAACGAGTTTCAAATAGAACGCATATGAAGAATTTGTGAATAGATTGGGTTGAGTATAGCATAGAGGGGGAAGGGTCCGATCACATTCACTTAGCAGAAAAAGCAACTTGAAGAAATAGCTATAAGTGAATGCTGTAGAGGACATAAACTCACATATATATATATATATATATATAGCCAATGAAGAAAAACGAAGGAATCGGTGAAGATTTTGAAAAATTGAAGAATTTAAAAAACTGAAGAATTTCAAAACTGAGGAAAAACTCAAATTGAAGATTTTCAACTTTTTGTGGTGGCTTGACCCACCGTATAAGAATGATGATTTCAGACACCGCGTACAATTGTCGTAGGGCTCTGAGAATCAAATTCTTCATTAATTTCTTCACACTTAGAGTGTTATTCTTCATTGATTGAAGAAAAACATTTCTTCATGTGTTGCACATCTAAGTCATCAATTTTGCATAAGTGTTAGGATGTGTGTCTTTTTCAAAGAACATTCGAAGATTCTAAGATATTTAGCTCACACCGCAACTTGCTAAATCTCTTCTCATCCAAGGGCTTAGTGAAGATATCAGCTAGCTGTTCTTCAGTCTTCACGTGCTCGATGGAGATGTCGCCCTTCAACACATGATCACGAAGAAAATGATGACGAATCTGAATGTGCTTTGTCTTCGAGTGCTGAACTGGGTTGTGAGCAATCTTGATGGCACTCTCATTGTCGCAGAGGAGAGGCACATTCTTCACGTTGACGCCATAGTCCTTGAGTGTTTGCTTCATCCAAAGCAGTTGAGCACAGCAAGAGCCAGCAGCAATGTATTCAGCTTCCGCAGTAGACAGTGATACGCAGTTCTGTTTCTTCGAGGACCAACAGACCAAAGATCGTCCGAGGAAATGACAAGTGCCAGAAGTTGACTTGCGGTCCACACGATCACCAGCATAGTCAGAGTCAGAATATCCAATGAGATCAAAAGCAGAGCCCTTGGGGTACCATAATCCTAGTGTTGGTGTGTGAGCTAGATATCGAAGAATATGCTTCACAGCCTTATGGTGTGATTCCTTCGGTGCAGCTTGAAATCGGGCACACATGCAAACACTAAGCATTATATCTGGCCTAGATGCACATAAGTACAATAAAGAACCAATCATGGAGCGGTATACCTTGTGATCGAAGTCAATACCATTTTCATCAGTGCATAGATGGCCTTTTGTGGGCATAGGAATTTTGACGCCTTTGCAATCTTGCATGCCGAATTTCCTCAGTACATCTTTGAGGTATTTCTCCTGAGATATGAATATGCCATTGCGCTGTTGACGAATTTGAAGACCTAAGAAGAATTTCAACTCTCCCATCATAGACATTTGATATTCTTCACTCATCATATAGGCAAATTCATCACTATAACGTTGGTCAGTACAGCCAAAGATAATATCATCAACATATATTTGGCACACAAACAGTTCACCATCATAAGATTTAGTAAAGAGAGTAGGGTCGAGTGAACCGGGTGTGAAGCCATTCTTCACGAAGAATTCCTTCAATGTATCATACCACGCCCGAGGGGCTTGCTTGAGGCCATAGAGGGCCTTATTAAGTCTGAAGACTTTGTCAGGATTCTTTGGATCTTCAAAACCTGGGGGTTGAGCAACATATACTTCTTCCTCAAGCTTACCATTGAGGAATGCACTTTTCACATCCATTTGATATAAGATGATATCATGATGATTAGCATAAGCAAGTAATATGCGAATAGCCTCAAGTCTAGCAACAGGTGCAAAAGTTTCATCGAAATCAATTCCTTCAACCTGTGTGTAGCCTTGAGCTACCAGTCGTGCCTTATTCCTTACCACAAGGCCATTTTCATCTTGCTTGTTGCGGTAGATCCACTTTGTGCCAATGATATTATGCTTGCGAGGATCTGGACGTTTGACCAGTTCCCAGACATTGTTGAGCTCGAACTGATGTAATTCTTCTTGCATAGCCTGAATCCACTCCGGCTCCAAAAATGCTTCATCTACCTTAGTGGGCTCTGTGATAGAGACAAAAGCATAGTGCCCACAAAAGTTAGATAAATGTGAAGCTTTTGAGCGTGTGAGAGGACCTGGCGCTTCAATGTCATCGATGATCTTGTCAACTTGTACTTATTTTGCAACGCGAGGATGAGCTGGTTGTCGCTGAGGTATTTGATCATTTTCCTCAGCACCATTGTCTTCAGCATTATCTTCATGTGCGTCAGCTCGAGGTTCTTCGCGTACTGGAATGAATTCTTCAGCAAATTCTTCAGTAGGAATGACATCCTCAGTTGCCTTGAACTTGATAGAATCCTCAGGTGCTGGTTCATCTAACACAGAAGGTAGGTGCTCTCTTTGCGAGCCATTAGTTTCATCGAACCGCACATCTACAGTTTCAACAATCTTGTGAAGAGTGATGTTGAAGACTCTGTAGGTGTGCGAGTCCTTTCCGTAACAAAGCATAAAACCTTCATGTGCTTTCGGTGCAAATTTAGAATTGTGGTGAGGATCTCTAATCCAACATTTAGCACCGAAGACTTTGAAATAACTCACATTGGGTTTCTTGTCAGTGAGGAGTTCATAGGCCGTCTTCTTGAAGAATTTGTGAAGATATACTCTGTTGATGATGTGGCACGCAGTATCAATTGCATCAATCCAAAAACGATGAGGCGTTTTGTATTCATCAAGCATAGTGCGAGCCATCTCAACAAGAGTTCTGTTCTTGCGCTCCACGACGCCATTTTGCTGAGGAGTATAAGGAGCAGATAACTCATGAGTAATACCAAGTTCATCAAGATAGTCATCAAGACCGGAATTCTTGAACTCAGTTCCATTGTCACTTCTGATGTGCTTGATCTTCACACCAAAGTTGGTTGAAGCCCTCGAGGAAAATCGTTTGAAGACTTCCTGCACTTCATGTTTGTAAGTAACAATGTGTACCCATGTATATCGAGAGTAATCATCAACAATGACAAAACCATATAGAGATGCAGCATTAGAGACTGCTGAGTAATGATTAGGTCCGAAGAGGTCCATGTGAAGCAATTCGAATGGACGAGTAGTGGTCATGATAGTCTTCGCTGGATGCTTGGCCTTGGTCATTTTTCCAGCTTCACAGGCTCCGCATAAGTGATCCTTGAGGAATTTGACATTCTCAATGCCAATGACATGCTTCTTCTTCGCAAGCGTGTGCAAATTCCTCATGCCTGCGTGACCAAGTCGTCGATGCCATAGCCAGCCTTCTGAAGCTTTTGCAAGTAGACACACGGCTGGTTGTGGTCCTGTAGAGAAATCAACAATATACAAATCTCCTCTCCTAAAGCCTTCGAAGACTTTGGAATTGTCAGCTTCCATAATCACAACACAGCGATACTTGCCAAAGACAACAACCATATCAAGATCACAAAGCATTGAGACTGACATGAGGTTGTATCCTAAGGACTCAACAAGCATGACTTTGTCCATGTGTTTATCCTTAGAGATCGCAACCTTACCAAGACCCAATACCTGACTTTTGCCTTTGTCAGCAAAGATGATATGCTTCAGATGTGACGGTGATAAGGGAGCATCCATCAAAAGATTCTTGTCACCAGTCATGTGATTTGTACATCCACTATCGAGGACCCATTCAGTGGTTTTGGGTTGATCATCCTGCAGATGAATTAGTGTAACTTACAATCTCATATGCTTCATCAGTGAAGAATATGATATCAAGTTCATCAGATGAATTTCATCAAGCGGTAAACAGATATAGCAGTATGAGGACGTGTGAAATGAAAGTTCATTTCATCATGGTTAGCCTGCGTCCTTTCAGGCAATTTTGTCAGGTCCCCAGCAAATTCTTCAGACGTTAAGGCACGTCTGGAGACCTGACCCTGCAGAAGAGATTAGTTCTTTTTCTTCACCACCCACATCTGAAGGGGTGGCAAAGAGTTCATCACTCTGCGAGCACCATATGAGAATGGTGGCATAGAGGCCAAACCATTTCGTTTCACATAAGAGGGGTTAGGGTAAGCATATGAATAAGCAGAGAAATTCTTCGAGGACTTATGAACATAATGATTTGAAGAATAATGTGCATATTCATAGCCCTTAGCTCTACCCTGCGAAACAGAGTTGTTAGCACGATGATAATCATATGAGGACTTTGATCCATTTGAGGAATTTGATCCACGTGAGGAATTTGGTCCGTATGAGGACTTGGATCCATATGAAGAATTTGGTCCATATGAAGAGTTTGATCTGGGGTTCCTATTCTTCACAGGTGGTGTCATGAGGACATTCACCTGAAGACTTTCAACATAACTTTTGGGAACCCAGATTTTCTTCATAGGGGAACCGTTCCTGCAGTTAGTCCCAACATATCTAGCAAATACTTCACCATTCTGATTTTTGAACAGTTTATAGTTGGAGTCAAATGACTCATCAGAAGAATGAGGAGATTCACATGTAAAGCCAGATAACTTGGATGGATCAACTGGAGGTCCCTTTGCAGCAACCCATGAGGTTTTGGGGTACTGCTCAGGCTTCCAATATGTTCCATCAGCATTAAGTTTCCTCTCAAAGGCAATACCCTCTTTCCTAGGGTTTCTGTTGAGGATCTGCTTTTTGAGCACATCACAAAGAATCTGATGCCCTTTGAGGCTTTTGTACATGCCTGTCATGTACAGTTCCTTCAGCCCTGCATCGTCAGTGATACTAGCAATGTCCTCAGATGAGGAATTAGTGATAGCAGAGGCAGGTGAAGAATTTGTAACAGTTGAAGCATTTGAACATTCAGGTGAAGAATTAGCAGATTCACGTTCAATGCACTTTAAGCATGGAGGAACAAATTCTTCCTGAGAAGTGCTGATTTGTTGAGCAAGTAATGAATCGCGCTCCTTCTGAAGATCTTCATAACTCACTCTTAGCTTCTCAAGATCTTGCTTTCTTTGAAGAAATTCATAAGAAAGTTTCTCATGATCAGATAAGAGAGTGTTATGATGACTTTGAAGGTTATCAAACCTAGACTGAAGTCTCTGAAGATTTTCAGTCAGGGCTTTAGTGCGATCCATTTCTTCACCCAACATATCATCACTTTTGTCTAGCATGTTTTGAACCTTTTCCAAGGCATGTTGTTGTTTGGTGGCAATGCAAACAAGTTTGGTATAGCTAGGTTCAATATCATCATCAGATTCATCATCATCAGATTCACAGTCACTAAATTCAGATGAGGAACATTCGGTTACCTCGACACCCTTTGCCATGAGACATGATGCAGAAGATGATGATTCTGGTTCGAAAGTCATCGTTTTGAGAGATTCCTTGAAGTCCTCAAACCAAGGATCATGACGGGTTCGATGACCTTCATAGACGTCGGAGATTCGGTCCCAGATAAGCTTTGCATTGCAAAGATGCATAATGTGCCTGAATTGATCTCTGGATAGGCAGGAACAGATGATATCCTTCGCCATGAAGTCAAGTCGAGTGTATTTGCGAATATCATCTGCGTTCGCCGACTTGCATAGATCAGTAAGACCAATCTCAGTGACGGTCCACAGCTCGCTGTCCCTTGCCATGAGGCGCTTCCTCATCATGGCCTTCCACTTGGGATAATCATGACCGTCAAAGATAGGGCATGTCACTTTCTTCATACCTGCGGTCGACATAACTAAAACTCCAGGCGGTTAAACCAAAATCACACAGAACAAGGGAGTACCTTGCTCTGATACCAATTGAAAGTGCGTTATGTCGACTAGAGGGGGGGTGAATAGGCGATTTTTATGAATTCTTCACTGAGGAATTTGCCGGTGAGGAAATTCCTTAGCGAAGAACTATTAGCAGCGGAATAAGTACTCAGAAGTAAGCATAACAGAATACAAGCATGGTCATCATGATGAAATGAAGACTAGCACAGAGTACAGAAAGCGTAATCACAGGATAACACAAGATGAAGACAAACAGACTGAAGAAATTGAACTGAGGAAATTGAGAAAGTCTTCAGTCAAAGTCTTCAAACACAGATATGAACAAACACTCAACACAGTAATGAGGAAATGAAAGGGTTGAGGAAATAGAACCAGTTAGGTTGGTGAAGACAATGATTTGGTAGACCAGTTCCAACTGCTGTCTCAGTTGTACGTCTGGTTGGAGCGGCTGAGTATTTAAACTCGAGGACACGCAGTCCCGGACACCCAGTCGCTGAGCACGCAGCTCAGGACACCCAGTCCTCACCGTATTCTCCTTGAACTAAGGTCACACAGACCTCGTCCAATCACTCGTGGTAAGTCTTCAGGCGACTTCCAAACCTTCACAGACTTGGTCACTCGGCGATCCACAATTCCTCTTGGATGCTCTAGACCTTGACGCCTAACCGTCTGGAAGAAGCACAGTCTTCAAAGGTAACAAGCGTCGGATCCACGCAGGATCAATTTCTTCAGTGATGCTCAATCACTTTGGGTTTGTAGGGGTTTGGTTTTGGGTTTTCCTCACTCAATGATTTTCGCTCAAAGTCTTCGGAGGATGGGTTGCTCTCAAATGACAAGTGTCAAGTTCTCTCGGAGCAGCCAACCAGCTAATGATTGTAGGGGGCGGCTATTTATAGCCTAGGGAGCAGCCCGACATGATAAGACATAAATGCCCCTCAATGATATGACCGTTAGGTGGATAAGATATTTTGGGATAGCTGGCGCGCAGCACAGCAACGGTTGGAAATTTGACTCTCAAATTCCTCAGGGCTATCATGTTCCTCACTGTATAGGTAATTCGCACTGACGAATTCCTAACTCCTCAGTCAGAACAAATTCATCAGTGACCAGAAGAACTTCGTCTCTGTCACTGAAGAAAGTGACTGAAATATATGAGATTTCCAAAGGCTTCACTCAAAGGGATTGGTAGGTGTAGGATTTTGAGTTGAGCATCACATGGAAATTTTTCCTTAGTATTTCCTCGACCCCTTTAACAGTACGGTGTTTCCTATGACTCAAGAAGGAGAAAATGAAACTACGAAAACAAAAGTCTTCACGCTTCATGTTCCACAAATGAATACCAAGTCTTCAAGGTCACACCAATTTCTTCACTTTCAAAGTCTTCAGAATATCAAAGTCTTCAGTTGAAGAACTTCATTTTTAGGGGTCGACTTTCTCTGTAAATATCAAACTCCTCATAGACTTATAGACCTGTGTACACTCACAAACGCATTAGTCCCTTAACCTATAAGTCTTCAATACACCAATATCACTAAGGGGCACTAGATGCACTTACAGACTAATCTAATTACTAGTTAGTCTATTTAGTCATCTAATTAGCTGGTGAGTGAATGACAGGGCGGCCCACCCCTGTTGACCAGTCAAACATTGACTGGTAAACTGGGACCCCCTGGCCCACCTGTCAGCCACTGGGTACACTTCTGTGTACACTGTGCTGGGTGCGCCTAGCATTTTAGCATTTATTTTCGAATTAAAATTAATTTCAGAATAGTAATAAAACTTTGAAAATTAATAGAAATTAAACTGTAACTCGGATGAAAAAGTTTTATACATGAAAGTTGCTCAAAACAACGAGACAAATCCGAATACTCGATCTGTTCGCCCACCACACATCCCTAGCGTAGCAAACATGCAACTTTTCCCCTCCGGTTCATCTGTCTGACAGACGTCCGGAACCGGGAATACTTTCCCGGATGTTTCCCCCTTCGTCAGTATCGCCTAGCGCTGCGTTAGAACACGTCTAGCTATGTCTGTTGTCCTGTTATGCACTTGCCTCCTATGTATTTACTGTTTCTTCCCCCTCTTCTCTCTAGTAGACCCCGAGACCGATGTTGATGTCCCTGTGATCGACTACGTCGACGACGACCCTCCTTCTTATCTGAGCAACCAGGCAAGCCCCCCCTTTGATCATCCCGATATCGCCCATTCTATACTCTCATGCTTGCATTAGATTTTGCTACTGTTATTGTTTGCTCCTATTCTGATGTATAGCCTGCTTTTGTACATGTTGTTGTACCTTACCTGCTTACCCTAAACTGCTTAGTATAGCTTGGTTAGTGATCCATTTTCGATGACTCGATCACAGTGATCGATGACAAGAGCCCGACACCTCACATCACATCACGCCCCTTTAGTTGCTCGGCTCTGCAGAGCTACTATCGAGTGCCGAGGGTGATCCCTCATAACGCGCTCCTGATGATAATTCTGTAGTGTAGCTATTCGGTCATGGTCAATGATGTCTAGTACACAATCTTCTGCTTATAGACGTTGTTGGGCCTGCAAGTGCACAGGTTTGTAGGACAGTAGCAAATTTCCCTCAAGTGGATGACCTAAGGTTTATCAATCCGTGGGAGGCATAGGATGAAGATGGTCTCTCTCAAACAACCCTGCAACCAAATAACAAAGAGTCTCTTGTGTCCCCAACACACCCAATACAATAGTAAATTGTATAGGTGCACTAGTTCGGCGAAGAGATGGTGATACAAGTGCAATATGGATGGTAGATAAAGGTATTTGTAATCTGAAATTATAAAAACAGCAAGGTAAATAATGATAAAAGTGAGCGTAAACGGTATTGCAATGATAGGAAACAAGGCATAGGGTTCATACTTTCACTAGTGCAAGTTCTCTCAACAATAATAACATAGATAGATCATATAACAATCCCTCAACATGCAACAAAGAGTCACTCCAAAGCCACTAATAGCGGAGAACAAACATAGAGATCATGGTAGGGTATGAAACCACCTCAAAGTTATTCTTTCGGATCAATCTATTCAAGAGTTCATACTAGAATAACACCTTAAGACACAAACCAACCAAAATCCTAATGTCACCTAGATACTCCATTGTCACCTCAAGTATCCGTGGGCATGATTATACGATATGCATCACACAATCTCAGATTCATCCAACCAACACAAAGTACATCAAAGAGTGCCCCACAGTTTCTACAGGAGAGTCAAGAAAACATGTGCCAACCCCTATGCATAGGTTCATGGGCGGAACCCGCAAGTTGGTCACCAAAACATACATCAAGTGGCACGTGATATCCCATTGTCACCATAGATAAACACGGCAAGACATACATCAAGTGTTCTCAAATAAAGACTCAATCCGATAAGATAACTTCAAGAGGGAAACTCAATTCATCACAAGAGAGTAGAAGGGGGAGAAACATCATAAGATCCAACTATAATAGCAAAGCTCGCGATACATCAAGATCGTGCCATAGAGAGAACACGAGAGAGAGATCAAACACATAGCTACTGGTACATACCCTCAGCCCCGAGGGTGAACTACTCCCTCCTCGTCATGGATAGCGCCGGGATGTTGAAGATGGCCACCGGTGATGGGTTCCCCCTCC
This sequence comes from Triticum aestivum, assembly GCF_018294505.1. NCBI lineage: Eukaryota > Viridiplantae > Streptophyta > Magnoliopsida > Poales > Poaceae > Triticum > Triticum aestivum. The sequence continues at coordinate 285,828,985 of NC_057801.1, read as the reverse complement.
GGCAGTTTGCCGGGACAGACTCCCGAGTGGTTTTTGGTGGCTACAGAGGCTTGCAGCGGCGGAACTCCTGATCTATCTTGATATTCGATGTTTTTATGGTACATAGGCTTATATAGGAGAAAGAAGTCGGTCGGGAGGTGCTCGAGGGGCCCAGGAGACAAGGGGGCGTGCCCCCTATCTCCTGGCCTCCTCAAGGATCTTCTGACATGAACTCCAAGTCTCCAGGATGATATTCTTCCCAAAAATAATGCTGCCGAAGGTTTCATTCCGTTTCGACTCCGTTTGATATTCCTTTTCTTCGAAATACTGAAAAAGGCAATAAAACAGCAATATGGGTTGGGCCTCTGGTTAATAGGTTAGTCCCAAAAGTAATATAAAAGTGTATAATAAAGCCCGTAATCATTCAAAACAGATAATAAAATAGCATGAATACTTCATAAATTATAGATACGTTGGAGACGTATCAGTCAACAAGGGTGGTTCCTCGTTCATCATTCCTGATACGTCTCTGCCGTGCAACACCTCAAGTGTGAACCTCAAGGGTGGTCCCTCTTACGTTCACCTTGATGATTACATTGAGTGGAATCCACCGGGGGTGATTCCTCGGGTTTTCCCCTTGATGTTTGGACACATGGTTACCTTGACTTTACTTGAGACCTTGGCGAAAGTCGGGCGGGCCCGGAGAGCACCCGCAAGATCATGACATGGCATGGCCGGGCATTCTAGGCCCTTGTTGTAAGTCCACGAGATGGGGCGATGGGGTCACTTTCGATCGTGAGTCTCTGCTCGTCTCCGCAAGCTAATAATACACTATGGTTTGGGTATTTGTTCTGAGTTGGCCTTTGGCCTTTACGCACCAACCACCACATGAGAATAGTTATGGGCCTCGACGACCTAGTATCAACCGAAGCTTTGTCAGATGTCCAGTCCAACAGTGCGGCACGGCTGGGCCGGCACCATCCAGTAGTGGTGTAGCCTGGACCCACCCTGCGTGCAACGGGCGATGGGCCCAGACCCCGGAGTGCTTAGGATGTAGATCAGCGGGGACCTCTCTGCTGAGCCTAGGTAGGGCTACAACATGTTGATTTTCTGAGGCCGAGCATTGACCCAGAAAAGTGTGTCCGGCCAGAGTAATCAAGCGTGTTGGAAAACATGGTGCACCCTTGCAGGGAAGATTTTCTATTAATAGTTATGTCCACGGTAACGGACGTTCAGACTTATATCCTGATCTCATACAACTACAAATGGATACTTGAGATATGTGGCTCCGGGATTGCTTTCTCGCAGGGAGTCGAGGAAGGATCTCTGGGCATTAATGTTACAACATGTTTGATAAATATAAACTGTTATTCTTTACTCTTCTACATGCTGCAAGATGCTCGGAGCTGCGTGAAGATGCTAGTCTTCGATAGGCTAGGCTTTCCCCCTCTATTCTGGCATTCTGCAGTGCAGTCCACAGATACAACCTTCCATTTGATACCAATGCATACTTAGTATAGATCTGATGCTTGCGAGTACTTTGGATGAGTACTCACGGTTGTTTTGCTCCCCCTTTTCCCCCTTCTTTCTTCTTTCTGGTTATTGCAACCAGATGGTGGATCCTTGGAGCCAGATGCCACCGCCGATGGATGCTACTACATGGAGGCCGTCGATGACCAGGAGTAGTTAGGAGGTCCCAGGCAGGAGGCCTTGCCTCTTCGATCGTTGTTGCTTTTGCGCTAGCCTTCTTAAGGCATCCTTGTTTAACTTATGTCTGTACTCAGATATTGTTGCTTCCGCGGACCCTTGTGTATCGAGCTTGTATTCAAGCCCTCGAGGCCCCTGGCTTGTAATATAAAGCTTGTATTATTTTGATTTGTGTCTAGAGTTGTGTTGTGATATCTTCCTGTGAGTCCCTGATCTTGATCGTACACATTTGCGTGTATGATTAGTGTACGATTGAATCGGGGGTGTCACAAACTCCCAGACACCGGAGGAATGCCTTGTGTGCTATCAAACATCACAAAGTAATTGGGTGGTTATAAAGATGCTCTACAGGTATCTCCAAAGGTGTTTGTTGGGTTGGCATAGATCGAGATTAGGATTTGTCTCCGAGTATCGAAGAGGTATCTCTGGGCCCTCTCGGTAATGCACATCATATGAAGCCTTCCAAACAATGTGACTAATGAGTTAGTTGCGGGATGATGCACTACGAAACAAGTACAGAGCCTTGCTGGTAACGAGATTGAACTAGGTATGAAAATACCGATGATCGAATCTCGGACAAGTAACATACCGATGACAAAGGGAATAACTATGTTGCTATTACGGTTCGACCAATAAATATCTTCGTAGAATATGTGGGAACCAATATGAACATCCAGGTTCCGCTATTGGTTATTGCCCGGAGAGGTTTCTCGGTCATGTCTACATAGTTCTCGAACCCGTAGGGTCCGCACGCTTAACGTACGATGACGATAGGTATTATATGAGTTATGTGTTTTGGTGACCGAAGGTTGTTCAGACTCCCGGATGAGATCACAGACATGACGATGAGTCTCGAAATGGTCGAGAGGTAAAGATTGATATATTGGAAGGTTATGTTCGGACACCAGAATGGTTTCGGAAAGGTTCAGACATTTTTTGGAGTACCAGGGAGGTTACTGGAACTCCCCAGGGGTTTATTGGGCCTACATGGGCCATAGGATAGAGGGGAGGCAGCCCAGAAGGGGTGGCCGTGCCCCCCTCCCATGGGGAGTCCGAATTGGACTAGGGGAAGGGGCGCGCCCCCCTTTCCTTCTCCTCTTTCTCTCCCTTCCCCCTTTTCCCCCTCCGGAAGAAGGAAAAAAAGGGGTGCCGAATCCTACTAGGAGTGGAGTCCTAGTAGGAATCCTCCTACCTTGGCGCGCCTCATGTGGCCGGCCTCCTCCCCTCCTCCTTTATATACGGGGGCAGGGATGATGTCTACTATGCAACTTTATTCTTGTAAACACGTGTTGGGCCTCCAAGCGCAGAGTTTTGTAGGACAGTAGCAATTTTCCCTCAAGTGGATGACCTAAGGTTTATCAATCCGTGGGAGGCGTCGGATGAAGATAGTCTCTCTCAAACGACCCTGCAACCAATACAAGAAATCTCTTGCGTTCCCAACACACCCAGTAAAATGGCAAATTGTATAGGTGCACTAGTTCGGCGAAGAGATGGTGATAAAAATGTAATATTGATGGTAGAAATATATTTTTATAATCTGAATAAATAAAAACAACAAGGTAGAAATTAGTAAACGGGCACAAAAACGGTATTGCAATGCTTGAAAATGAGGCCTAGGGTGCATACTTTCACTAGTGCAATCTCTCAACAATGCTAACATAGTTGGATCATATAACCATCCCTCAAAGTGCAATGAAGAATCACTCCAAAGTTCCTATCTAGCGGAGAACATAAGACGAAATTGTTTGTAGGGTACGAAACCACCTCAAAGCTATTCTTTTCGTTCGATCTATTCAAGAGTTCGTACTAAAATAACACAAAGCTATTCTTTCCATTCGATCTATCCTAGACTTCGTACTAAAATAACACCAAAGCAAATTTAGATTTATAATATTCAATCCAACATAAAGAAATTCAAAGAGTGCCCCGAGATTTCTACCGGAGAAACAAAGACAAGAACGTGCATCAACCCCTACGCATAGATTACCCCAATGTCACCTTGGGAATCCGCGAATTGAGTGCCAAAACATATATCAAGTCAATCAATACGATACCCCATTGTCACCTCGAGTATTCAATTGCAAGACATATATCAAGTGTTCTCAAATCCATAAGAGTATTCAATCCGATAACAACGAAATCTCAAAAGGAAAAACTCAATTCATCACAACAAGATAGAGAGGGGGAAACACCATATGATCCGACAATAATTAACAAAGCCCGCGATACATCAAGATTGACATCTCAAGAATATGAGAGAGAGAGAGAGACTAAACACATAGCTACTGGTACAAACCCTCGGCCCCGAGGGTGGACTACTCCCTCCTCATCGTGCCGCCGGGATGATGAAGATGGACAATGGAGATGATTCCTCCCCTCCGGCAGGCTGCCAAAACGGGGTCTAGATTGGATCTTGTGGATACAAAGGCCTTGCGGCGGCGGAACTTCTGATCTATGGCTACCCCGAAGGGTTTTGGAATATTTGGGATTTTATAGGGTAAAGAGGCGGTCCGGGGGCACCCGAGGTGGCCAGCACCCACCAGGACGCGCCTGGGCCTCCTGGCGTGCCCTGGTGGGTGTTGCTCCCCTCGAGCACTCCCCCAGGTTGTAGCGACCACAATCCCAATGGACCGAAGTCTCTGTGCTTAAGTGTCATCCGTGGATCAGTAATGCTGACACACACAGTACTCGAGGAATCATAACAGAGTCCAATCGACTTATTACAGCGAGTCCTCATAAAGAGTATGATTACACAAATAATATGGCTGAAGGCCATCTAAACTAAATAATTGTGGAAGCTTCGAAGGTAAATGAGTCCATCAACTCCAACGGCATAGCTGAGTGCAAGACAACGACCTACCGCATCTTATTCGTGGTCAGAGTAGTCTGCAACATGAGACGTTCCAGCCGTGTAGGTCAACACACTGAATATGCTAGCAGAGTTACACTATAAAGCAATGAATGCAAGAACTATATCTACATGCAAATTTGGCTGGTGGAGGCTCTAAGTTTGATTTTGCATAAAGCTAGTTTTTCCTTACAACAAAGGAATAAATTTAGTTAAACTACTCCCAAGTTGTTCCAATATTTGAGAAGGTTCCCCCAACTCAAAATCCCCATTTAACAAGTATCATCATTAAACCCAATTCAATAAAATTAAAGAGTGATGAGATCAAAAATAATATCCAATTTCAGATACTCAAGATGTCCATAACCGGGGACACGGCTAACCATGATTAGTTTATACACTCTGCAGAGGTTGTGCACTTTTCCCCACAAGACTCGACCGCATCCATGATCGGAAGATCGAGACATAGTCTTTCTAAAGCATTAACTCTCTATTCTGAGTAGACCGGTACACCTACTTTCCCTCTACATCTGCTAGTCCACCTCTTTGAGAGCTCATACAACTTACTCAACTATGCCAGAGCCCATAATGGCTTGTGGATGCACACAGAAGTTTCTAGGCATGAAATATCATATGGTCCCTTTGAACATGGGTGGCGAACTAAGGAAAAATCACATGCCTACCCTGGGGTTTCCCTTAATGGACAACACTGGGTTCCCCAGGTGCCCCAACCAATGCACCCAGATGTGTATTAAAGTTGCCACCTTAATGTTTACCCAAGATTAATAACTCCCATAACTTCCATGTGAATCACAATCCAATCCCCGTCTACAAGCATAGCTAAGCAATAATAAAGCATAACATATATTGTCGGGGTGATCAAAAGGTATTAGGTTCCTACCTCAAGTACTACAACCAAACCACATGTTCCCAATCCTACTCATGCAAATATTTGAGGAGCAATACTAATGCATAATAAAAACTGGGTATAGAAGAGTATGATCAAAGTGTAACTTGCCTTGCTGACAATCTGAAAACTCTAGATATTCGTAGTAACAAGCTTTGCACTCCGGGTAATCTAGCGTAGACAAACAATAGCATACATAAGCAACCACTCAAATGAAACAAAGAGAAATCGAGAAAAGATCCAATGAAACTCGAAACAAACAAACGACTAAACTAAACAGACAACAAGACCTAACAGCATTATCATTATGTGGATTAGATCTTAACAATAGGTACATGCGGTTAGCTATGATTTGCTAAAAGAAACAACTCAAACGGAGATACGAAACTCAAGATATGAACAAAACAAGATCGTTTGCTAATCTGAACTAAACTCAAATTTTAAATTGTAAAAATCATGTTCAAGTTGGTTAACTGGAAAGAAGAGATCGTAACGAAGATTTAGGCGCTAGTTTCATCTAATTTGGACAAACGAGCAAAAAGTTACGCTAGTTTTAAGATCAGGGGCTAAATCGTGATAAAACTTATTTGTGGATAGGTCACTGGCCCGAAAATAAACTAAAAAGAAAAATCTACCGCGTGAACGTTCGTTAACAGAACTAAATGAACGAAAACCATTCGGTAAACTGAACGAACGGGTGAACGTTACTAATTAGACTTAAAAGAAGTAAAAACCGACCTAACCTAAAATCAAAATAAAAACGAGATAAAAACCGTTCAAACCGCGCGGTACTTACCGGTTCGCCGGAGTTGACCGGCCGGCGGCGAGATCAGATCGGGCGCGGCAGCATACGGCAGCACGGGCGGCGGGGCTCCTGGCGGCGGTGGCGCGGGCGGCTGCAGCAGCACGGGCGGCGGTGCGGCGAGTTACGGCGGCGGCGGCCATCGGCGGTGCGGGCGGCGTCGGCGGCGAGAGGCAGGGCGAGGCGACGAGGAGAGGGGGCGGCGGCGCGGGCGGTTATAAAGGGGCCCCGGGGGGTTCCCAACTTGGGGGAGGGGTCCGGTGGCGGCACAGCTTGCACGCGGGGAAGGCGGGGCGCGCGTGTGGGCCGGCTGCGTTTCGGCCCAGTTTGTCCAGAACACTTTTTTCTAAATAATTCTCGCCGCAGAGAAAAATCCAATAAAATATAAAAAAAATCTAAAAATTCTAGAAACAATTTTCAGCGTCCAAACCTAATATTTAGGACAAGATGAACATTTTTCTGGACTAAAATGCAATTTTAAAAAAATGCAAGTTTTCAATTCAAATAAAATAGCAAATAAAATACAAATAAAATAATAATCAGATTTTAAAATTTCTTCTCCAATATTTCTCTTGTGTTGAAGAAGTCATATTATCTTCTCTCATTTATTTTATTTGTTGGAAATAATTGGAGGAAAATAATTAAAATCAAATTGATCCTTTTTTCAAATTTGAACTAGAATCAAATATGAAATTTGTGAAACCTCCAACTCCTTAGGTCCTTGAGTTGCTTAAGATTTCTAGGATCTCAACCAAAATGCAAAATAAATATGATATGCATATGATGATCTATGTATAACATCCAAATTGAAAATTGGGATGTTACAAACCTAACCCCCTTAAGATGAATCTCGCCCTCGAGATTCGGGTTGGTCAGCAAAAATGTTTGGGTGGTCCTTGCGAAGATCTTCTTCTCACTCCTAGGTGGCTTCCTCCTCGGTATGGTGGCTCCACTAAACTTTGCAAAACTTGATAACCTTGTTGTGAGTAACTCGGCTGGAAAACTCAAGAATTTAGACTGGCTTCTCTTCATAGGTCAGATCACTATCCAACTGAATTGCTTCTAGTGGCACTATATCCCTCAGAGGAATGTCGGCCTTCTCTGCTTGGCATTTCTTCAACTGGGAAACGTGAAACACATCATGAACTCCTGAGAATCCTTCGGGCAATTCCAACTTGTACGCAACTTCTCCCTGTGTTCCAAAACTCTATATGGTCCCACAAAATGTGGTGCTAGCTTTCCCTTGACTCCAAAACATTTAACTCCTCGAAGTGGTGACACACGAATATATGCTCTGTCTCCGACTTTGTAGGCTACCTCCTTGCGTTTAGTATCCGCATAACTCTTCTACCTGGACTGGGCTACCTTGAGTCTGTCTCGAATGAACTTAACCTTCTCCTTAGAATCTTTTATTAAGTCTGGTCTGAACAACTGTCAATCTCCAACTTCATCCCATGATAATGGTGTCCTGCACCTCCTTATGTATAAAGCTTCGAAAGGGGCCATCTTCAAACTGGCTTGATAACTGTTGTTATAGGAGAACTCTGCATATGACAAATTTTCATCCCAACTAGATCCATAATCTAGCGCACAAGCTCTCGACATGTCCTCCAGAATCTGATTGACTCTCTCGGTATGTCCATCTGTCTGTGGGTGAAAGGTTGTACTGAACTCTAGCCTGGTACCCAAAGTTTCATGCAACTGATTCCAAAACTTTGAAGTAAACTGTGTTCCTCTATCTGATACAATGTTCCTCGGAACTCCATGCAGACATACGATCTTGGTCATGTATATCTTCACCAACTTAGCACTCGTATAAGTTGGCTTCACCGGGATGAAATGGGCTACTTTAGTCAAATGGTCAACTACAACCCAGATAGAGTCATAGCCTGAACGAGTTTTGGGTAATCCAGTGATAGAATCCATGCCAAGCTTATCCCACTTCCATTCGGGTATCGGCAATGGTTGTAGCAATACTGCTGGTATCTGATGCTCTCCCTTAACTCTTTGACATACATCGCATACTGCTACATACTCTGCAATATCCTTCTTCATTCCTGTCCACCAGAAACTTTCCTTCAAATCCAGATACATCATGGTGTTACCTGGGTGAATCGAGTAAGGCAAATCATGAGCCTCCTGAAGAATCAACTTCCTGATCTCAGGGTCACTAGGCACATAAATACGATCCTCAAACCATAAGGTGGCGTGCTCATCCTCACGAAATCCTTTAGCCTTTCCTTTACTCAACCTTTCCTTTATCTTAGCAATCTCTTTATCTGTCTTCCGGGTTTCTCTGATCTTACCCAACAAAGTGGATTGAATTTCCAATGCTGCAACATAACCTCTCGGAACTATCTCCAAGCGTAGCTCTCGAAGGTCGTCTGCTAACTCCTTAGGTAATCCTCCGGTCATGAGCGTGTTAACATAACTCTTGCGGCTCAACGCATCCGCTACGACATTGGCCTTTCCGGGATGATAATGCAATCTCATATCATAATCCTTTATGAGCTTCAACCATCTCCTTTGCCTGAGATTTAACTCCTTCTGCGTGAAGATGTACTTCAAACTCTTATGATCCGTGTAAACTTCACAACGGTTTCCGATGAGAAAATATCTCCATGTCTTGAGCGCATGTACTACAGCTGCTAACTCCAAATCATGCATAGCGTAATTCAACTCATGAGGTCAAAGCTGTCGTGAGGCATATGAAACAACTCTTCCCTCCTGCATAAGCACTCCTCCAAGTCCTCGACGTGAAGCATTGCAATACACTTGGAAATCCTTGCGTTGGTCTGGGAGAATCGGCACTGGGGTTGTAATCAAACGTTTCTTCAACTCCTGAAAACTGGCCTCGCAATCCTTAGTCCATTTAAACTTGGTGTCCTTCTTCAATAACTCCGTCATGGGCTTCGCAATCTTGGAAAAATTCTCAATAAATCTCTGGTAATAACCTGCGAGTCCAAGAGAACTTCTGATCTCTCCCAGTGAGGTGGGTGCCAACCATTTAGTGACAGAAGCAACCTTGGTAGGGTCTACTGCTATTCCTTCTCCAGATATAACATGTGGAAGAAATCCAACTTCCTTCAACCAAAACTCACATTTGTTGAACTTGGCATACAATTGATGTTCCTTGAGCTTCTCGAGAACCAATCGCAAATGTTCCTTGTGCTCCTCTTCATTCTTCAAGTAGACCAAAATGTCATCAATGAACACCACGACGAACTTACCCAAAAACGCCATGAACACCTTGTTCATCATACTCATGAAATAGGCAGGGGCATTAGTCAAACCAAATGACATAATTGTATACTCATATAGCCCATACCTCGTAGTAAAAGTTGTCTTAGGTATATCCTGCTCTCGGATCTTCAACTGGTGATAACCTGATCGAAGATCAATCTTGGAGAAAACTTTAGCTCCTTGCATCTAGTCAAACAAGTCATTGATCATTGGTAGTGGGTATTTGTTCTTGATCGTCACCTCATTCAGCGCACGATAATCAACAACCATCCTCAAAGATCCATCCTTCTTATCCACTAGAAGCACTGGGGCTCCCCAAGGTGATGAACTTGGGTGAATATAACCTTTCTCCAGTAACTCCTTAATATGCTTCTTAATTTCCTCTAGATCGTTTGCGGGCATCCGATGCGGTCTCTTGGATATTGGTCTGGTGCCTGGCAATAACTCAATCAAAAACTCAATATCTCGATCTGGTGGCATGCCTGGTAACTCCTTCGGAAATACATCGGGGAAATCCTTCACCACTGGTACTTCCTCCTGAACAACTCCTGATAGGTTATTCACCTGTGTCCTCCTGGGTGCATGCCTAGACACATACTTGATCCTCTTTCCTTCTGTGGTGGTGAGTAGAATTGATTTACTGGCGTAATCGATGTTTCCTTCAAACTTAGATAGACAATCCATGCCTAGGATCACATCCAATCCTTGTGACTCTAGAACAATCAGGTCGGTGGGGAAAACATGTCTACCTATGGTTACTAGCAACTGATAGCATCCCCTACTAGCCATATACTCCGCTCCTGGGGAACTTACTAACATAGGTGACTTAAGGGCTACTGTTGGCAACTTATACTTATCCACAAATCCCCTTGATAATAATGAATGAGATGCACCAGTATTGAAAAGAACAAGTGTTGTAAATGCATTAATCAAAAACTTACCGACAACTGCATCGAGTTGATCCTCAATCTCCTCCACACTGACGTGGTTCACCTGACCTTTGGTGAAGGGGTTGGGCTTCTTTGCAGAACCTCCATTGCCATTTCCATTATTGGCTTCAGGACAATCATTGGCATAATGTCCGGTCTTCTGGCACTTAAAACAGGTAATGTGCCTCAGATCTCTCTTGGCTGGTGTTGAGGTGTTGGAACGGTTCTGACTGCTGCTTCCTCCATTCTCATTGCCATTCTTGGGGCCACTGTGGTTGTGTGAACTTGATTCGTTGTGCGTGTGTCCTCCATGGTTATGGCCTCCATGGTTATGAGTATGTCCTCCCGAGTACGGGGAGTAGCGGGGCTTCTGCTGAGCTCCAGAAGTATGCCTCCCCTGCCCATACTTCCTCTTGCGATTGTCAATCTGTTGTTGCTTGCCTTCTATCATGAGGGCCCTGTCTACCAACTCTTGGTAGTTGTTGAATGTTTCCACCATAAACTGCATACTCAGCTCATCATTGAGTCCGTTGAGAAACTTCTCCTGCTTTGCGGCATCTGTGGCCACATCATCTGGGGCATAGCATGCTAACTTGCTAAACTCATCCACATATTGTCCCACTGTACGACCTCCTTGGTGAAGTTGCAAAACTCGCGCTTCTTCATGCTCATAGCTCCTGCTGAAACATGGGCGATGCAGAAAGCCTGTTGAAACTGATCCCATGTAACTGTATCAATGGGGTAAGTGGTGGTGAAGTTCTCCCATCAAGATGTTGCGGGTCCATCAAGCTGATGTGCGGCAAAGTACACTCTCTCTGCATCTGTGCATCTGGCAGTGGTCGGCTCTCTTCCAATCTTGTGGAGCCAATCATCTACAACAATCGGCTCGGTGCTACTAGAGAACACCGACGGATTCAACCTCAGAAAACTGGCTAGGTTGTCAACAGGGGGGTGGTGGCGGTGGGTTGTTGTTGTTGTTGTTGTTGCCTTGGTTCTGGTTCTGAACTAGCATCTGCATCAAGGCATTCTGCTGCTGGATCAACTGAGTGAGCTCCGGTGGGAACACAAATCTATTGTCACGTCTCGGAGGCATTTGATGGGTTAGAAGGGGTGAGAAAACAGAATAGAATAAGGTCTAAGAGAGATTCACTACCCATATGCACATGAGACAAACACAATCAATTCACTTCATTCAATAGCACACAAGGTTCACAGAAAGGATCTAACTACAATTACAAACTCGATCGATGCTAACTACTTGGAAGAATACTACTAGTAACATGGTAGTCGTCTAGAAATTTTGATCAGAGGAAGATTCCATAATATTTGCTCCGGCTTCGTCAATGTAGTCGTCATCACTGTCATCATTTACATCACTGTCCGTGTCGGTGTCGTCCAAGATGATGTAGTCCTCCGAACTGATCTCTTTTGCTGGTTCTCGCTTATGGTTCTCCACGGGTAGTCCTAGCTTCCTCTTCAAATCTTCATGCTTCTCCAGTAGTACGACAATTTCTTCCTCATATCCATCGCATGTAAACTTGAGTTCCTCTTCTAGATCGGTATTCTTCTTCATCGGCTTCTTGATCTTCTTCATGTTGAAGCATAATTGATTCTCTTGTCGATGAACGTGATCACCCATCTCCTGAATGTAAGCTGCAATTGATCCATCCTTCCTGGTTCGAATCATCTCCCACTCTTTGTCACGGCGTCCGCATATTTGATAAATGGTGTTTTCTAGCTCCTTGTGATACACTTCACATATACATCCAAAAGTTATGTGGGCTGCCATGCTCTTTCCCAAACTCCAGCTTGGTGCATCCAGGTAGAAATCTATAGGCTCTGTTGTTGGCGCGAATGTCCTCCCAGGTACCCAGACTTTGATCTTCCAGCGCTCCTCTTCCGGTAAAGTTGCAGAGAAAGTCCCGGTGAAGCTTGGTAGTCCGATGTTCAAGTACTTGGTGACTTCCTTCAAGTGTCGTCCGAAAGGGGTGTCGTCATCCGGCTGAGTGAACTTTTTCCTGGGGTCTGCCATCTATAGAGTAGAAATAGAGGAGAATTAGAAATGAGCAGAGAAGAGAAATGCTATGGCTTATTCTAGTGGTCGCGTCCTACAGTCAGCGTGTGCTCTAATACCATCTTGTAGCACTACAATCCTAATGGACCGAAGTCTCTGTGCTTAAGTGTCATCCCTGGATCCGTAATGCTGATACACACATTACTTGAGGAATTATAACAGAGTTCAATCGCACACTTATTACATCCAGTCCTCATAAAGAGTATGATTACACAAATAATATGGCCGAAGGCCATCTAAACTAAATAACTACGGAAGCTTTGAAGGTAAATGAGTCCATCAACTCCAACGGCGTAGATGAGTGCAAGACAACGACCTATCGCACCTTATTCATTGTCTGAGTAGTCTGCAACATGAGATGTTGCAGCCGTGTAGGTCAGCACATTGAATATGCTGGCAGAGTTGCACTGTAAAGCAATGAATGCAAGAACTATATCTACATGCAATATTTGGCTGGTGGAGGCTCTAAGTTTAATTTTGCATAAAGCTAGTTTTTGCCTACAACAAAGGAATAAATATATTTAAACTACTCCCAAGTTGTTCCAATATTTGAGAAGGTTCCCCCAACTCAAAATCCCCATTTAACAAGTATCATCATTAAACCCAATTCAATTAATTAAAGAGTGATGAGATCAACAATAATATCCAATTCCAGATACACAAGATGTCCATAACCGGGGACATAGCTAACCATGATTAGTTTATACACTCTGCAGAGGTTGCGCACTTTTCCCCACAAGACGCGACTGCATCCATGATCGGAAGATCGAGACATAGTCTTTCTGAAGCATTAACTCTCTACTCCGGGCAGACCGGTACACCTACTTACCCTCTACATCTGCTAGTCCACCTCTTCGAGAGCTCATACAACTTACTCAACTATGCCAGAGCCCATAATGGCTTGTGGCTGCACACGGAAGTTTCTAGGCATGAAATATCATATGATCCCTTTGAGCCTGGGTGGTGAACCGAGGAAAAATCACATGGGTACCCCGGGATTTCCCTTAATGGACAACATTGGGTTCCCTAGGTGCCCCAACCAATCCACCCATATGTGTATTAAAACTTCCACCTTAATGTTATCCAAGATTACTAACTCTCATAACTTCCATGTGAATCACGATCCAATCCCCGTCTACGAGCATAGCTAAGCAATAATAAAGCATAACGTATATTCCCGGGGTGATCAAAAGGTATTAGGTTCCTACCTCAAGTACTACAACCAAACAGCATGTTCCCAATCCTACTCATGCAAATATTTGAGGAGCAATACTAATGCATAGTAAAAACTGGGTATAGAAGAGTATGATCAAAGTGTAACTTGCCTTGCTGATGATCTACAAACTCTAGAGATTCATAGTAATAAGCTTCTCACTCCAGGTAATCTAGCATAGACAAATAGTAGCATCCATAAGCAATCACTCAAACGAAACAAAGAGAAATCGAGAAAAGATCCAAATGAAATTCAAAACAAACAAACGACTAAAGTAAACAGACAACAAAACCTAACAGCATTATCATCATGTGAATTAGATCTTAACAGTATACATGCAATTAGCTACGATTTGCAAAAAGAAACAACTCAAACGGAGATACGAAACTCAAGATACGAACGAAACAAGATCGTTTACTAATATGAACTAAACTCAAATATTAAATTGTCAAAATCATGTTCAAGTTGGTTAACTGGAAATAAGAGATCGTAAAAAAGATTTAGGCGCTCGTTTCATCTAATTTGGACAAACGAGCAAAAAGTTATGCTAGTTTTAAGTTCACGGGCTAAATTGCAATAGAACTTATTCGGGGATAGGTCCCTGGCCGAAAATAAACTAAAATGAAAAATCTAGCGCGTGAACGTTCGTTAACAGAACTAAACGAACGAAAGCCGTTTGGTAAACCGAACGAACGGGTGAACGTTTACTAATTACACTTAAAAGAACTAAAAACCGACCTAACCTAAAACCAAAATAAAAACGAGATAAAAACTGTTCAAACCGCGCGGTTCTTCGAAGTTGACCGGCCGGCGGCGAGATCGGATCGGGAGCAGCGGCGGCAGCGCATGCGGTGGGGCTCCTGGCGGCGGTGGCGCGAGGCGACGGCGGTGCGAGGCGACGGTGGCGCGGGCGGCTGCAGCAGCACGGGCGGCGGCGCGGAGAGTTATGGCGGCGGCGGTGCTCGGCGGTGCGGGCGGCGTCGGCTGCGGGAGGCGGGGCGAGGTGACGAGGAGAGGGGGTGGCGGTGCTGGCGGTTATAAAGGGGCCCCGGGGGGTTCCCGACTTGGGGGAGGGGTCCGACGGCGGCGGGGAGTGTCTGGACTCCTCGGAGTCCGGTGGCGGCACGACTTGCACGCAGGGAAGGCGGGGCGCGCGCGTGGGCCGGCTGCGTTTCGGCCCAGTCGGTCCAGAACACTTTTTTTAAATAATTTTCACAGCAGAGATAAATCCTAATAAAATATAAAAAAACTAAAAATTCCAAAAACAATTTTCACCGTCCAAACCTAATATTTAGCACAAGATGAACATTTTTCAGGACTAAAATGCAATTTTCAAAAATGCAAGTTTTCTCTAATTCAAATAAAATAGCAAATAAAATAATAATCTGATTTTAAAATTTCTTCTCCAATATTCTCTTCTGTTGAAGAAGTCATATTATCTTCTCTCATTTACTTTATTTATTGGAAATAATTGGAGAGGAAAATAATTAAAATCAAATTGATCCTTTTTTCAAATTTGAACTAAATTCAAATATGAAATTTGTGAAACCTCCAATTCTCTCCTTAGGTCCTTGAGTTGCTTAAGATTTCCATGATCTCAACCAAAATGCAAAATAAATATGATATGCATATGATGATCTATGTATAACTTCCAAATTGAAAATTGGGATGTTACACATGTGCTTCCTTGGCCCAACGGCTTTCTTTTGGATCAAAAAAAAAATCCTCCAGGAGTTTCATTGCATTTGGACTCCGTTTGATATTGATTTCATGTGATGTAAGAAAACAAGCAAAAAACAACAACTGGCACTAGGCACTAGGCCAATAGGTTAGTCCCAAAAAATGATATAAAGTTGCTATAAAATGATTGTAAAACATCCAAGAATGATAATATATTAACATGAATAATTCATAAATTATAGATACATTAGAGACGTATCAGGGGGGCACCCCAAAGCACATCAATTGTTTAGCCGTGTGCGGTGCCCCCTCCACTATTTACTCCTCCGGTCATATTGCCGTAGTTCTTAGGCGAAGCCCTGCGCGGATCACTTCACAGACATCGTCATCACACCGTCGTGCTCACGAAACTCGTCGACTCCATCGACACTCTGCTGGATCAAGAGTTCGAGGGACGTCATCAAGCTGAACATGTGCAGAACTCGGAGGTGTCGTACGTTCGATACTCGATGGATTGATTCGAGAAGACGTTCGACTACATCAACAGCGTTAAGTTAATGCTTCCGCTTTCGGTCTACAAGGGTACTGGACACACTCTCCCCCTCTCGTTGCTATGCATCTCCTAAATAGATCTTGCATGAGCGTACGTATTTTTTTGAAATTGCATGTTACGTTTCCCAACAGTGGCATCAGAGCTAGGTCTATACGTAGATGATATGCACGAGTAGAACACAAAGAGTTGTGGGCAGTGATCGTCATACTGCTTACCACCAATGTCTTATTTTGATTCGGCGGTATTGTTGGATGAAGCATCCCGGACCAACCTTACATGACCATGTTCATGAGGCCGGTTCCACCGGCAGACATGCAACTAGTTTTGCATAAAGGTGGCTGGCGGGTGTCTATTTCTCCAACTTTAGTTGAATCGAATTTGACTGCGGTCGGTTCTTGTGAAGGTTAAAACAACAAACTTGATAAATCACCAGTGTGGTTTTTGTGCCGTAGGTATGTTCGGTTCATGCTAGTAACCCGTGGCAGCCACGTAAAACTTGCAACAAACAAAGTAGAGGACTTCTAACTTGTTTTTGCAGGGTATGTTGTGATGTGATATGGTCAAGACATGATGTGATATAAAGATTGTTGTATGAGATGGTCATGTTTTGTATAAGTTATCGGCAACTGGCAGGAGCCATATGGTTGTCGCTTTATTGTATGAAATACAAGCACTATGTAATTGCTTTACTTTATCACTAAGCGGTAGCGATAGTCGTAGAAGCAATGATTGGCGAGACGACCATGATGCTACGATGGAGATCAAGGTGTCAAGTCGGTGATGATGGAGATCATGACGTTGATTCGGTGATGGAGATCATGAGCACAAGATGATGATGGCCATATCATGTCACGTATTTTGATTGCATATGATGTTTATCTTTTATGCATCTTACTTTGCCTAGTACAGCGGTAGCAATATAAGATGATCCCTCACTAAATTTCAAGGTATAAGTGTTCTCCCCGAGTATGCACCGTTGCGAAAGTTCTTCGTGCCGAGACACCATGTGATGATCGGTTGTAATAAGCTCTACGTTCAAATACAATGGGTGCAAGCCAGATTTGCACACGTGAAATACTCGGGTTAAACTTGACGAGCCTAGCATATACAGATATGGCCTCGGAACACTGGAGACCGAAAGGTCGAACGTGAATCATATAGTAGATATGATCAACATAGTGATGTTCACCATTGAAGACTACTCCATCTCACGTGATGATCGGACATGGTTTAGTTGATTTGGATCACGTATCATTTAGATGACTAGATGGATGTCTATCTAAGTGGGAGTTCTTAAGTAATATGATTAATTGAACTTAGTTTATCATGAACTTAGTCCTGATAGTTTTTTGCATATCTATGTTGTAGATCAATGGCCCGTGCTATCGTTCCTTTGAATTTAATGTGTTCCTAGAGAAAGCTAAGTTGAAAAATGATGGCAACAACTACAAGGACTGGGTCTGTAACTTGAGGATTATCCTCATTGTTGCATAGAAGAATTATGTCCTTGATGCACCACTAGGTGCAAGGCCTGCTGCAGGAGTAGAAGTTGACGTTGTGAACGCCTGGCAAGCTCGATCTGATGGCTACTCGTTAGTTTAGTGTGCCATGCATTATGGCTTAGAATTGGGACTTAGAAGACGTTTTGAACGTCATGGACCATATGAGATGTTCCAGGAGTTGAAGTTAATATTTCAAGCAAATGCCCGAGTTGAGAGATATGAAGTCTCCAACAAGTAATATAGCTGCAAGATGGAGGAGAACAGTTCTGTTAGTGAGCACATACTCAGAATGTCTGGGTACCATAATCACTTGACTCGGCTGGGAGTTAATCTTCCAGATGATTGTGTCATTGATAGAGTTCTTCAATCACTGCCGCCAAGCTACAAAGGCTTCGTGATGAACTATAATATGCAAGGGATCGAAAAGACTATTCCCGAGCTCTTCACGATGCTAAAGGCCGCAGAGGTAGAAATCAAGAAGGAGCATCAAGTATTGATGGTTAACAAGACCACTAGTTTCAAGAAGAAGGGCAAGGGTAAAAAGAATGGGAACTTCAAAAAGACTGACAAGCAAGTTGTCACTGCCAGGAAGAAACCAAAAGTTGGACCCAATCCTGAAACTGAGTGCTTCTACTGCTAAGGGACTGGTCACTGGAAGCGGAACTGCCCCAAGTATTTGGCGGATAAGAAGGATGGCAAGGTGAACAAAGGTATATTTGATATACATATTATTGATGTGTACCTTACTAATTCTCATAGTAGTGCCTGGGTATTTGATACCGGTTTGGTTGCTCATATTTGTAACTCGAAGCAGGGACTACGGATTAAACGAAGATTGGCTAAGGATGAGGTGATGATGCGCATCGGAAATGGTTGCAAGGTTGATGTGATCGCTGTCGGCACTCTACCTCTACATTTGCCTTCGGGATTAGTTTTAGGCCTGAATAACTGTTATTTGGTGCCAGCGTTGAGCATGAACATTATATTTGGATCTTGTTTAGTGTGAGACGGTTATTTATTTAAATTAGGGAATAATGGTTGCTCTATTTATATGAGTAATATCTTTTGTGGTCATGCACCCTTGAAGAGTGGTCTATTTCTATTGAATCTTGATCGTGATGATACACATATTCATAATATTGATGCCAAAAGATAAAAAGTTGATAATGATAGTGCAACTTATTTGTGGCACTGCCGTTTGGGTCATATCGGTGTAAAGCGCATGCAGAAACTCCATAAATGTGGACTTTTGGAATCACTTGATTATGAATCATTTGATACTTGCGAACCGTGCCTTATGGGCAAGATGACTAAAACTCCATTCTCCGGAACAATGGAATGAGCTAGTGACTTATTGTAAATAATACATACCAACGTATGTGGTCCAATGAGTGTTGATGTTTGTTGCGGGTATCGTTATTTTCTGACCTTCACAGATGATTTGAGCAGATATGGGTATATCTACTTAATGAAACACAAGTTTGAAACGTTTGAAAAGTTCAAAGAATTTCAGAGTGAAGTGGAGAATCATCGTAACAAGAAAATAAAGTTTCTATGATTTGATCGTGGAGGAGAATATTTGATTTACGAGTTTGGCCTTCATTTAAAACAATGTGGAATAGTTTCATAGCTCACGCCACCTGGAACACCACAGCGTAATGGTGTGTCCAAACGTCATAACCGCACTTTATTGAATATGGTGCGATCTATGATGTCTCTTACCGATTTACCACTATCGTTTTGGGGTTATCCATTAGAGACAGCTGCATTCACTTTAAATAGGGCACCGTCAAAGTCCGTTGAGATGACACCGTATGAACTGTGGTTTGGCAACAAACCTAAGCTGTCATTTCTTAAAGTTTGGGGATGCGATGCTTATGTCAAATGGCTTCAGCCCGATAAGCTCGAACCCAAATCGGAGAAATGTATCTTCACAGGATACCCTAAGGAAACAATTGGGTACACCTTCTACCACAAGTCCGAAGGCAAGATTTTTGTTGCTAAGAACGGAACCTTTCTAGAGAAGGACTTTCTCTCAAAAGAAGTGAGTGGGAGGAAAGTAGAACTTGATGAGGTAATTGTACCTACTCTCAATTTGGATAGTAGCTCATCCAAGAAATCAGTTCCCATGATGCCTACACCAATTAGAGAGGAAGCTAATGATAAAGATCATGAAACTACAAATCAAGTTGCTACAGAACCTCGTAGGTCTGGCAGAGCATGATCCACACCAGAGTGGTACAGTAATCCTGTTCTAGAGGTCATGTTACTTGACCATGACGAACCTACTAACTATGAAGAAGCTATGATGAGCCTAGATTCCGATAAATGGCTTGAGGCTATGAAATCTAAGATAGGATCCATGTATGAGAACAAAGCGTGGACTTTGGTGGATCTGCCCGATGATCGGCGACCCATAGAGAATAAATGGATCCTCAAGAAGAAGACTGACATTGACAGTAATGTTACTGTCTATAAAACTCAACTTGTTGCAAAGGGTTTTCGACAAGTTCAAGGAGTTGACTACAATGAGACTTTCTCACCCGTAGCTATGCTTAAGTCTGTTTGAATCATGTTAAAACTGCATTCTTTAATGGATTTCTTAAAGAAGAGTTGTATATGATGCAACCAGAAGGTTTTGTCGATCCTAAAGGTGCTAACAAAGTGTGCAAGCTCCAACGATCCATTTATGGACTCATGCAAGCATCTTGGAGTTGGAATATATGCTTTGATGAGGTGATCAGAGCATATGGTTTTTTACAGACTTTTGGAGAAGCCTATATTTACAAGAAAGTGAGTGGGGGCTCTATAGCATTTCTAATATTATATGCGGATGACATATTGTTGATTAGAAATGATGTAGAATTTCTTAATAGCATAAAAGGATACTTGAATAAGAGTTTTCAATGAAAGACCTCGGTGAAGCTGCTTATATATTGGGCATCAAGATCTATAGAGCTAGATCAATATGCTTGATAGGACTTTCACGAAGCACGTACCTTGATAAAGTTTTGAAGAAGTTCAAAATGGATTAGTCCAAGAAAGGGTTCTTGCCTGTGTTACAAGGTGTGAAGTTGAGTCAGACTCAATGACCAACCACTGCAGAAGATAGAGAGAAGATGGAAGTCATTCCCTATGCTTCAGCCATAGGTTCTATCATGTATGCTATGTTGTGTACCAGACCTGATGTGTGTCATGCTATAAGTTTAGCAGGGAGGTACCAAAGTAATCCAGGAGTGGATCACTAGACAGCGGTCAAGAACATCCTGAAGTACCTGAAAAAGCACTAGGGATATGTTTCTCATTTATGGAGGTGACAAAGAGCTTTTCGTAAATGGTTACATCGACACTAGCTTTGACACTGATCCGGATGACACTAAGTCACAATCCAGATACATATTTTTATTGAATGGTGGAGCTGACAGTTGGTGCGGTTCCAAGCAAAGCGTCGTGGCGGGATCTACGTGTGAAGCAGAGTACATAGCTGCTTAGAAAGTAGGAAATGAAGGAGTCTGGATGAAGGAGTTCACATTCGATCTAGGTGTAATACCTAGTGCATCGGGTCCAATGAAAATCTTTTGTGACAATACTAGAGCAATTGCCTTGGCGAAGGAATCCAGATTTCACAAAAAGACCAAACACATCAAGAGACGCTTCGACTCCATCCGAGATTTGGTCAAGGAAGGAGACATGGAGATTTACAAAATACATATGGATCTGAATGTTGCAGACCCTTTGACTAAGCCTCTTCCACGAGAAAAACATGATCATCACCAAGACTCCATGGGTGTTAGATTCATTACAATGTAATCTACATTATTGACTCTAGTGCAAGTGGGAGACTGAAGGAAATATGCCCTAATAAAGTTGTTATTTTATATTTCCTTATTCATGATAAATGTTTATTATTCATGGTAGAAGTGTATTAATCGGAAACTTGATACATGTGTGAATACATAGACAAAACTAAGTGTCCCTAGTATGCCTCTACTAAACTAGCTCATTGATCAAAGATGGTTAAGTTTCCTAGCCATGGACATGAGTTGTCATTTGATAATGGGATCACATCATTAGTGGAATAATGTGATGGACAAGACCCATCCGTTAGCTTAGCATAACGATCATTCAGTTTTACTGCTACTACTTTCTTCGTGTCAAATATATATTCCTCCGACTATGAGATTACACTGGTACAGTGAGGTGCTATACAAACGGTTTTTAACCCCTTTCCGCAATGACATTCGGAACAGTCACCTAGTGAGTGTGGGTGATTAGGGGGTCCTTCACACATGACCCAGAAACCATCGGGGATATGCCCTCCTAGCACACACGCTCGGCAAAATGAGGTCGTGTGCGACCGGCGAGTGAGCAAATACGGTTATACGTACAGTAGTGCTAAAAAACATTTATACAGGCAAAATCATTTCCGGTCATAAAGACATCCCACACAGTCAGTCCCCGCGAAACGTTCCGGTTCGTATATACATCCCACACAGTCGCTGCAAGGAAAACGTTTCTGTTTGTAGGTACATCACACACAATTTTCCCCATTAAATCGTTTGTGATGGCGTCCCATCACACTCAATACTAAAAAATTTATCGTTTGCGTTATTGAATGCATCACACGCGGTGCATAGAATAAATTGTGTGGCAAAGGTTGTCCATCACACACAATTTTTATGCGGTAAACGTTTGTGCAACGTGGCCTGGCGCAAACAACTTTGAAGAGAATGTCGTGTGTGATTGTTCATCGTTCCAACACGGTTTATTCCTAGAAACTATGTGCGTTGCCTTAGGTCATCGGCCACGGTATTTTCTCAATAACCATTTGCAATAGCAAAAACCAATTAGCAGGCTAATTCGGCATTAGCAGGCTAATTTCCCTATTATTAATAATTCATTTATTAATCTAATTGACATTCATATTAAACACATAATATATTTCATGCCCATATTAAGGAAGCAGGATTTCATAATTGAAATACATCAGAGTACAACATGATAGCTTCAGCACTCAGCTACCCCATTACACAACTGCACCAGCACCAAGTTTCACATGACCTTTCAAAATTAGCATCATAGACGGTACATAGACAGATGCATCTCATCGAGAAAACTGCTGAAGCGGAAGGCGGATATTGAGCCTTCATTGATGTTGAAGGTCTTTGCAACTTTAGGCTAGTGCCTGTGGATGATTGACCGCCCATCCTTCATCCTCTTCAGGAACACTTCAATATTGAACCGTGGGTGTTGTATGAAAACCTTCCTCGCCTCCTGACCATAGAGGTGGTTTGAGAGGTAATCATTAGTGAACTGCTTTGGAAAGGCCTGAAAACAAGGATGTGCATAAATATATTCTCTATATTGGAAATGGGGCAAAGGAATAAAAAAAGGCAAGGTATAATAGTTAGTACCATCTTGTAGTGAACTGATGTCTTCTTCATTATGAAAACAAAGATCTTGTTGTTTTTTGTCGCCAATTTCTTTATCCTAACAATCTTTTTGAGTTTCTTGACTTGATTGATATTCATGGACAACTCATTTCCCCATATGCAAAATGGGTCGAATAGTGGGTCAAAACCTTGACAGCAGGACCTACATGTGCAAGACCAAATTTTTAAAAACCTAAGTATTAGAATGGTTCCTGCAATTTCACAATAATGTACTATTAAACAACGAACCATGCACGTGCTAACCTCGATTATAAACCTCGGTGCCTCCCATTGTTTACCTGCAACACATATAAGGTAGTGTAAGGGCATATTTATCCCTTAGTAGTTTTGGTGATTGATGACAATGCTTTTGCGGACTAATCGTGTGCTTTGAGCATTTCAGATATATCATGTCTAAACACAAGACAATTTTGTGCCCCTCGAAGACTATTGAAGACGACATTTCTCTATGTTTCTTTTCGGTGGATTTGAGACGTAGGAAAGCCGTACTATTAAGAGGGGGTCCGTGTTGGAAAGGTTTGGGTGGAATCTCACGTACGCATTTGTTCCTTTTTGCACCACCTTTCCTTTGGCTCTTTGGAGCATCCTCCGTCTTTCCATGTCTAGGCAAAATGAAGGACACCTGATGTTGCTGTTCTAAGGCAGGCGGTAGTACTGCTCCCCAAAGCGGTACTACTGCATGCCCTTGCAGTAGTACCGGCATCCTGCGCGGGTAGTACCGCAAGTGCTCACGGTAGTACCGCTCCATGGGAGCGGTAGTACCGTAGGTTTCAGGTCAGGTGTTGTTGCCCGAGCGGTAGTAGGTGCGGATGTAATTTTTTACATCCGCGCCCAACGCGGTAGTACCGTGCTCTCGGCGCGGTAGTACCGTAAGCCCTAGCCAGGCACAACGGCATGAATGGAAGTAGGGGCGGATGTAATTTTTTACATCCACGCCCTACACAGTAGTACCGCGCATGTTGTGCGGTAGTACCGTGTCGGATTTTTGCATAGTCCTAAACTCAGCGGAAGTAGTCATAGATGTAATTTTTGATGTCCGTGCCTTCTCTGGCTTGACTATCCCTGCCTTGCGGTAGTACCGCAAGGGGCGCGGTAGTACCACGCCAGCAGTTCTACCGCTCCCTGTCTCTGCACAACAGGTCTAGTCATGGCCTCTTCCGTGCCAGCGGTTGTACTGCGGTCCCCCACGGTAGTACCACAGGCCTGTGCGGTAGTACCGCTTGTATGGTGCGGTAGTACCGTGCGTCGCAGGCTGAGTTGGTGGATAACGGTTGGATTTGTTCTTCCACTATAAAAGGGGTGTCTTCTTCTCTGAGTTGACCACCTCTTCCATCCCCAAGCTCCATTGATGCTCTAAGCTCCATTTTCGCCCGATCTCTCTCCTATCCAATCAAACTTGTTGATTTTCTTTAGGGATTGCTTGAGAAGGCCTTGATCTACACTTACACCAAGAGAAATTTGATTCCCCCCCTCTAATCCCTTGCTAATCTTGTTACTCTTGGGTGTTTGAGCACCCTAGACGGTTGAGGTCACCACGGAGCCATAGTCCATTGTGGTGTAGCTTTGTGGTGTCGTTGGGAGCCAGCAATTAAGTTGTGGAGATTGCCCCAACCTTGTTTGTAAAGGTTCGGTCACCGCTTCCAAGGGCACCAATAGTGGAATCACGGCATCTCGCATTGTGTGAGGGCGTGAGGAGAATACGGTGGCCCTAGTGGCTTCTTGGGGAGTATTGTGCCTCCACACTGCTCCAATGGAGACGTACTTCCTCTCAAAGGGAAGGAACTTCGGTAACACATCCTCGTCTCCATCAGTTCCACTCTTGGTTATCTCTTACCTTTACTTGTGCAAGATATATTGTGTTCTATCCTTTGCTTGCTTGTGTGTTTATTGTTGTTGCATCATATAGGTTGCTCACCTAGTTGCATATCTAGACAACCTACTTTGATGCAAAGTTTAATTTGTTAAAGAAACGCTAAAAATTGTTAGTTGCCTATTCACCCTCCCCCCTCTAGTCAACTATATTGATCCTTTAAATTGGTATCAGAGCCTCGTCTCTTTATTAAAGACTTTGCCGTCCGAAGAGTATGGTTGACATCATAGACGGTGAGGAGGAGCACTCCGGTGTGATTCTGTCCTCGTCTACGACCGATGGGGCATCCCCGGTCTCACGTGAGGAATTCAATGTGGCTTTGGACACATTGAAAACCTCCATGACGACCAAGGTCAAAGGCATGTTCGAAGAGTTCCTTGATGGTCTTAAATTATCCACCGCACCTTTGGAAGTGGTTGCTCCACTAACAAGGTGGCGGATGCCAACTCCGATAAGGGGGAAGCTTCTAGTGAAAAGGTTCCTTTGCCTAGTGGTAAAAGTGGTAATGGCATATATTCTCATGTTGAACCACCTCTCACTTATGGAGAACCGATTCCCTCCATGCATTTAAATCATGCGGGTTCTCCTCCCAAGATTGTGAAGAATAAGGATTTTGACTCTTGGGTTTATCGCTTTAAACGTCATTTAAATCATGTTAATACTAACCTTTGGAGAATCATTGAGGAAGGTTTCTATATGCATGATCGAAGCAACTTCACCCCTAGAGAAGCCGCGGATAATCAATTCAATGAGAATGCTCTCTTCATCATCCAAGATGCAATTCCACCCGAAGACACTGTGCACCTCCGACCATTCACCGTAGCCAAGGAAGCATGGCACCATGTCGTTTCCCTCTACAAGGGAAGCGCAAGCATTCAACGCTCCAACTATGAAGTGGTGCAAGATGAAGCCGATGAGCTTGCAATGAATGAAGATGAAGAACCTCGTGAGCTCTACCGAAGATTAACCACTCTTGAGGTATCACTCCGAGATCATGGGAGCAAGGATATGGATGACAATTGGATCAAGCGCAAGTTTCTCAAGGCCATGATGCCCTACCACAAGGCCATGTCCTCCATCATTTGTCAAAGGCCGGACTTCCACACCTTCTCCTCAAGTGAAGTGTTGGATGAGTTTGTGGCAATGAGGATCTTGGACAAGACCGCTGACAATGCGGTGTTGCATTCTCAAAGATAAAAGAAGCCCAACCTTGCCTTGAAGGCCAAGGTTAGTGTGGAAGAAGAGGATGAAGAGGAAGAAGAGGAGAGCAACCCCGAAGATACTAAGTATGATTACCATGAGCACATGGCTCTTGCTTCAAGGCAATTTTGGAGCAAGAAGAACACAAGGTCAACCTCAACAAGAACAACTCAACTGGCTTCAAGGGCAAGCAACTGTGAGAACATGCTACAATTGTGGCAATGTGAGCCATTTTGTTGCGGAGTGCCCTTACGAGAAGAGGGAAGACAATGGTGGCAAGCTCATCCGAAAAGACAAAGCCAAGTCCTTCCCCAACAAGAACAACTTCACCAAGAAGACTCCAACTAAAGGGTTGGTGGCTCAAGAAGAATACCATGAGGATGATGATGATGATGAAGATAATGAAGCCATGGCCATGGCCTCCGTTGCCATTGCCACAACTCCACGGGTCTCCCTCTTCGACTCACCCAACGAGAACATCACTGCCAAGTGCCTCATGGCTAAGGCCACCAACAAGGTACCCCCCAACATCAAAACCACCATCATTACTAATCCCTCCTTGACGGATTGCATTGATGAAAGTGAGGGGTCTAATGAGGAAGTAAATGAATTTGAGTGTTTTATGAGTAAGCTCAAGGGCAAATCCAAGAAGCACTTCGTTGCTCTCTTGGAACAACTTGGTGAAGCCAATGACATGATCGAGGCTCATGAAGAAACCATCTCTAAAATGGAAGGTCATAGTCGTGACTATGCCGATGATATATCGGATCTCTCTAATGCTCTTGAGGAAGAGCGTGTGAATCATTTGTCTCTTGAGGAGTCACACAACGATGACCATGCTAAATTAAAGAAAGATCTTGATCATGCTCTTGTTGTATCTCATGTGCTAAATTCCGAGAAGGCTAAACTTGGGGTTGACCATGCTAGACTCAAGGAGGAGTTTGATATACTCGACAAGGCTCACGAGGTCTTGAAGGGTGCTCATGCTAGCCTCAAGGAGTCTCATGATCAACTCCAAGTGAAGCTAACCAAGGAGAAAGCCACCTTTCCTCACATGGTATTAATTGATAATGCAAATGCTACTAACCCGTGTAGTGAGCATGTGCATCTTGTGGAGGAGAATGCCAAGTTGAAGGAGCAACTTGAGAAAGGCCTTGTGATGTGCATACAAGGTGAGAAGAACCTCAATGACCTTTTGAGCAATCAAAAGGAAGTTGTGGCCAAGGAGGGAGTTGGGTTCGCACCCAAGTCCAAGAACAAGAAGAAGAACGACAAGACCAAATGACCCTCCCCCTCTCAAGCAAACTTTTGTGAAGGAGGGAGAGGGTGCTCCAAAGGAGAAGAAGAACAATGTGAAGGGTGGTGATGTCAAAAAGGGCAATGCCACCCCTTCCAACAAAGCTGGCGAGTTTAACCCTTCTTATATGTTGTGCCGTGCTAGTGATGGGCATGTTTATGCTAAATTTGTTGGTTCTCCTTATGAGTACATTGAATGGTCTATTTGGGTTCCTAAGACCCTTGTTACTAACATTAAAGGACCCATTACAAAATGGGTACCTAAAACCAAGCATTGATATCTTGTAGGTGTTTGCTTTCGGTGGGGATCAAGGTTGCTCGATAGTGGAGCCACAAATCATATGACCGGAAGCAAGGACTTGGTGGTGGACGTGCACAAGATCCCATCTATGCCCACCAACATCGAGTGGGGTGATGCCTCATCCTCTAAGGTATTGGGTCTTGGCAAGGTTGTCATTTCTCATGATCTCACGATCGAGAAAGTCATGCTTGTTGAGTCCCTTGCATACAATCTACTTTCCGTTTGTTAACTTGCACTCATGGGCTTTGCCACATTCTTTGATATTGATACCATGGCCCTCTTGTGGAGAAAGACTCTTAAAGTAGCCTTTGTTGGGCATGTCGAGAATGGTCTTTATGTGATTAACTTTTCGGAGCGACCCACTAAGACCGCGACATGCCTAATGGCTAAAGTTGATGTGGGGTGGCTTTGGCATCGCCGTTTAGCCCACGTCAATATGAGATCTTTGAAAAGTCTTCTCAAGGGGGGCCATGTCCGTGGACTAACAAATGTTAGTTTTGCCAAAAGATCGTGCTTGCAGTGCTCGTACCGAAGGAAAGCTACATGAGAAGGCTCACCCTCCCACGACTATCATCTACTCGAAGAGACCCTTGGAACTCCTTCACATGGATCTCTTTGGGCCTCCATCCTTTGATAGTCTTGGGGGTAGAAAGTATTGCTTGGTGATTGTGGATGATTATTCAAGATATACTTGGGTATATTTCTTCAAGAGGAAGAGTGAGACTCAACAAACCGTCATCGACTTTGCAAATGAAGCTCAACATCAACACGATGCAAAGATCTTGACAATAAGAAGTGACAACGGCATCGAGTTCAAGAACTACACCTTGGATGAGTTTCTTAGTGATGAGGGGATCAAGCATCAATATTCTGCACCATACACCCCTCAACAAAATGGTGTCGCGGAGAGGAAGAATCGGACGTTGATGGATGCAGCAAGGACCATGATGGCGGAGTTCAAGTCTCCTTACAACTTTTGGGCCGAAGCCATCAACACCGCATGTCATGCATCCAATCAGCTCTATCTCCGCAAAGGCTTGAACAAGACTCCTTATGAAATACTCACCGGTAACAAGCCCAACCTCAAGTACTTCTAGGTGTTTGGGTGTAAGTGTTTCATTCTCAAGAAAGGTGTTCGTTTGTCTAAATTTGAGGCTAGAGCTCATGAGGGCATATTTGTTGGTTATGCTACAAACTCTCATGCTTACCATGTCCTCAACAAGTCCACGGGACTCATTGAGGAGACGTGTAACATGGAGTTTGACGAGAATAACGGCTCCCAAGTGGAGCAAAGTGGTACTTGTGATGTAGGTGATGAAATTCCTCCCCAAGCCATAAGAATAATGGGTGTTGGTCATATCCTACCCATTGAGGAACCCCTTGTGGCCAAAGGAGAAGGACAATGCTCCACTCAAGTGGAGCCATCACCGACTCAAGACCCACACGCTTCCGAAGAACAAAGTGAAGGCCCTCAACCACGTGAACAATATCAAGGGCAAGATCAACCTCAAGACGGTGGCAAGCCACCAAGTGATGCCCAAGGTCAAGTTCTCCCTTTCGATCAAGTTCAAGATCAAGAGCAAGCTCAAGATCAAGACCAAGATAAAGACGATGCTCAAGATGATCAAGTTTCCCCTCCTCTTTTCACACCCGAGGAGGAATTAGAGCGTCGTGCCGCGAAGATCGCTTCCAAGCTCACAACCAAAGGTCATCTCATGGAGAATGTGGTTGGAAGCCTAAGAAAGGGGGTGAGCACTCGTAGACAATTAGCAAACTATTGTGAACATCAGGCGTTTGTTTCTTGTGTCGAACCCCAAAAGGTCTATGAGGTGCTCGAGGATCCAGATTGGCTCAATGCCATGCATGAAGAACTCAACAACTTCGAGCACAACCAAGTTTTGAAATTAGTGCCAAGGCCAACCGGGAATCATAATGTCATTGGAACCAAGTGGATATTCAAGAACAAGCAAGATGCTAATGGAATCATTTTTCACAACAAGGTGCGTTTGGTGGCACAAGGCTACTCCCAAGTCGAGGGTATCGACTATGGTGAAACCTTTACTCCCGTTGCTCGCCTTGAATCTATTTGTTTGTTGATTGCTTATGCTTCTCATCATAATTTCAAGTTGCAATAAATGGATGTGAAAAGTGCTTTTCTTAATGGTCCCATTAATGAGTTGGTGTATGTCAAACAACCCCCGGGGTTCGAGGATCCCTATTTCCCCGATCATGTGTACCAACTCAACAAGGCACTCTATGGCCTTAAACAAGCCCCACGTGCGTGGTATGAGCATCTTACTGAGTTGTTGCAAGATCGTGGGTTCGAAATTGGGAAAATCAACCCCACTCTTTTTACTAAGAAGGTCAAAGGGGAGTTGTTTGTGTGCCAACTATATGTTGATGATATTATCTTTGGTTCCCCTAACAAAGCTTTCAATGAGGAATTTGCCGCTCTCATGACCTCAAAGTTCAAGATGTCTATGATGGGAGAGTTGAAGTTCTTTCTCGGGTTCGAAATCAAGCAAAGAAGAGAAGGAACCTTCATCAACCAAGCCAAATACACTCAAGACATGCTCAAGAGATTCAAGCTAAGTGATGTCAAGCCGGCTTCACTCCAATGCCCGTCAAATGCCAACTTGACATTGATCCCAATGGTAAAGCGGTGGATCAAAAGGTATATCGCTCCATGATTGGATCCTTGCTTTACCTTTGTGCATCTAGACCAGATATCATGTTGAGTGTGGGAATTTGTGCACGGTTTCAAGCCGCACCTAAAGAAAGTCACTTTGTGGCGGTCAAACGAATCTTTCGATATTTGGCTCATACCCCAAACTTTGGCTTATGGTACCCAAGAGGAGCCAACTTTGATCCTTTGGGCTATCCGGACTCAGATGGGGCGGGAGACAAAGTGGATAGGAAGTCCACCTCCGGAGGGTGCCAATTTCTTGGTTGCTCTTTGGTGAGTTGGTCTTCTAAGAAGCAAAGTTGTGTATATCTCTCGTCCACCGAAGCGGGTATGTGGCTGCCGGTAGTTGTTGTGCTCAACTACTATGGATGAGGCAAACTTTGAATGATTACGGTGTCACTTGTGATGAAGTGCCTCTTTGGTGTGACAATGAAAGTGCCATAAAGATCTCTCTCAATCTGGTGCAACACTTCAAGACGAAGGATATTGAGATTTAGTATCACTTCATCCAGGATCACATTAGGCGAGGGGAGATCAAGCTCAAGTATATCAACACTCATGATAACCCTGCAGATATTTTCACGAAGCCCTTGGATGAAGCAAGATTTCGCGAGTTAAGGCATGAGCTAAATATCATCGATTCGAGAAATGTAGCTTGAACCCATGCACACCCCACCATGCTCAACGTGATATCTTGTTTAGGTGTAGGCATGGACATAGGGGGAGTGTTGTTCTCTCAATGAACTTTCCCTCCCCCCATTATGCATAAATTGATCAACTCTTTCACATTAGCCATTTTTATGGTATTTGTGCTTCAGAGACGAGTCTTGGTCATGGGCCCAAGGATAATTCTTCGCGGTACCATACCAATTGACTTATACATAGGTGGCTCCGGCCACCGCCCTCTCTTCCTTAGAGTTGTGGTTCATTTTTTGGTCTTCATTGTCTTTTGCCTTCTCTTTGTGTCGTGCTTGTGTCATCATTTGTGCTTGCCTCTTGGTGTGTTCGGTGTATTGAAGGTTGATTTGCAAAGGCTATTTCTTTTGCGAAACTTGCATTTTCTTGGGGGTACGGTACTACCGTGGCAAGCCATGGTACTACCGCAGGAGTGGTTTGCTTTGTGCGTGCACAGTTGCATCCCCGGTTGCATCCCCGGTGCATGGTACTATCGCTTCCATCGCGACAGTAATTTTTTTACTGCCGCTGGAAGAGCAGTACTACCGCCCAGCGAGCGGTACTTCCACCCGAGCGGTACTACCACGATGACCCGCGGTACTAGCGCACCAACGCGAGCGGGTGGGGGTTAAGAGTGGGGTAGGGGGAGTTCCAACTCCCCCATACCCATTCATCTCTTTTCCCCACCATGTCTCTCTCTCTCCTGCTCAAGAATGGCGACAGCGGTCCTCGTTGGATCTCCGTCTCCGGCTGCTCTCCTTGCACTCCGTCCGGTGGGATCGTTCCCCACCTCGTCCTCTTGCCATGGACCCCGGTATTTCCCCAAGTCCTTCTCTTTTTGTTCTGTTCTTGTGCTTCTAGGTCTTGGGGAGATGCATGTGTAGTTCATGTGATTTTTCGCTAGATCTATGCAAGAGGGAATTGTAGGCGAGTGGTAGTGCAGCAAGTATGCTATTTGGTATGTCACAACAGTTTAGTTTGATCAACGATAGTACCAATCTCATTTTGCGGCTTTTCCTGACCCAGATCCGCGTGTTTGAATTCGTGCGGTACTACCGCTCCTCCTGAGCGGTACTACCTCATCCTTGCTCGCGATCTGCCTCGCGCGGTACTACCGCTCCCCTGGAGCAGTACTACCGCTCGGGGCGCAGAAGTAAAAAACTACTTTCGCTCCAGGCGCGGTACTACCGTGCCACCCCGGCATGGTACTACCGTAGCTGGAGCGGATGCAACTTTTTACATCCGTGCGCCGGTCCGGTACTATCGTAGATGTGCAAAATATACTATTTTCTCGTTCTTGCTTGTTTCTTTTGGCTTTGGCCCTGGTCTTTGCATTGATCCTTCTTGTTTTTCGTGCGTGTTCTTATGCTGTATGTCTAGGTGGTGGGTCCGGTTCCAATGTTCGTCGTTCGAATCCCAGCCATGACACGGGCTCGAAGCGCCTCCACAACCAAGACGAAGCTCCATACGGCTCCAATGCCTCCCAACGCAGAACCAAGCACACCGCCACCAAGCACAAGGAGCCCACCATGGGCATGGATGAGATACCTCTGGCTGAGTTCATTGTTCGAAGGAAGATCAACCCCTATGTGAATCCCCGTGCCAACTTCAGAGGGAATGATCTGTTCTGGACCAAGTAGCAGAACCTTATCTATCTGGATGTGATCAAGGCCAAGCAGAACGTCTATGTGGAAGAGCACTGGATTGACATGAATCACATGAGGCAGGACAAGCACCGTGACTATTTTGGAGAGGCTTTGGATCCGGTGGAGCAGTTTGGCATTGAGCACATGCTTACCTGTCACCTGGACTTTGACCCAGACATTTTGGCTCAGTTCTTTGCTTCGGTCGACTTCCATTCTGATGATCCAAGGACCATGACATGGATGACCAATGGTCAACAGTTGTTTGCTAAGTGGAAGTACTTCATGGATTTGCTTTAGGTTCCTGATGAGGGGCTCGACACGCCCGTTGGAGTTCGCCCTCATGCCAACTCTGAGTCTGCCAACAAGAACAAGCTCCAGCCCTTCCTTGTTGAGAAGATGCTTGCTAGTAAGAAGCAGGTGTGGGTGCTGAACTCCTTCCTTGACATCATGCATCGGATCTTCTGCAACTCCCTCTTCCCGCGCATCGGTGACAAGGACAAGGTGCATGCCTATCTCGTGGATATGATGCTCATTTGTGAGGAGGCGCGTCAGGCTCAAAGCAACCACTTGATGTCTCACATATCATGTGGTGCGAGCTTCAGTTTGCGGTGTTCAACCATAAGGTCCCCATCTATGGGCCTTACCTATTTCTCTTGATCTCCAAGACTTGGGAGAAGCTCTATCCCAATGATGAGTTCATTGCCCGCGACTAGATTCGTCATGAGCCCATCAAGCTCCGCATCAAGAGCCAATGGGCTAACACCACCACCAGTGCTGAGGCCGAGGCTGCCACGATGGATGTGGATGAGGATGAGATCGAGGAGGAGGAAGCTGATGAGGACAGTTCTGATGGATACACCCCTCCCTCTACTGAGCCCTCTTGGGATAAGAAGATGAAGACGAAGATGAAGAAGCTGTTCTGCATGCAGACCAAGGGGCAGTACAGGGCCCATGTTGACTCCAAGAAGAGCCGCCAGCGCGATAAGAAGATACTGAGGACCTTTGGCGAGATTATCACCAGTGGCTTAGAGGAAGCCATCACTCCGGAGGCTGCCTAGATAGCCAAGCAGGGGTATCAGTGGACGGAGTGAGAGGAGGAGCCTATTCCCGCTGCCAAGTCAGACAAGGAGTCGTTTTCTGCCTGAGCTACCACCTGTGTCGTATGTGTCTTCTCTGCCTTTTTGGTGTCTCGATGACAAAGGGGAGAGAATGTAGGATTTGCGCGTCTTGTGTCGTGTGTTTCGCCTTGTTGCTTTGCTTTCGGTCTGTTGAACCTCGTTTGCTTTGGTTTGGTTTGTGCTCATAAGACTAAGTTATCTATCATATGGTGTAAGACATATGCACTCTATCGTATCTTTTGTCATTGTCACTTAGTCATGTCCATCATCTTGCCTACTTGCTCAGTGTTAGTTTTATTATTGCAAGAGATGCCTTGTCTATAAAATATAAGGGGAGTGTTGATCCTAGTATGTGTGTCGTGCAGTCCAAAGCACATCTCTAGAGTGCACACATCTAGGGGGAGCCCGTCTATATTTTATAGTTTGTGGGTTTGTCGTCGCCTCATTTTATATCCCTATGTGCAAATCTCGTATTGCCATCAATCCACCAAAAAGGGGGAGATTGTAAGGGCATATTTATACCTTAGTAGTTTTGGTGATTGATGACAATGCTTTTGCGGCCTAATCGTGTGCTTTGAGCATTTCACATATATCATGTCTAAACACAAGACGATTTGGTGCCCCTTGAAGACTATTGAAGATGGCATTTCTCTATGTTTCTTTTCGGTGGATTTGAGTTGTAGGAAAGTTGCACTATTAAGAGGGGGTCCGCGTTGGAAAGGTTTGGGTGGAATCTCTCGTACACATCTGTTCCTTTTTGCACCACCTTTCCTTTGGCTCTTTGGAGCATCCTCCGCCTTTCCATGTCTAGGCAAAATGAAGGACTCCTAATGTTGCTGTTCTGAGGCAGGCGGTAGTACTGCTCCCTAGAGCGGTACTACTGCATGCCCTTGCGGTAGCACCGACATCCTACGCGGTAGTACTGCAAGTGCTCACGGTAGTACCGCTCCATGGGAGCGGTAGTACCGTAGGTTTCAGGTCAGGTGTTGCTGCCCGAGTGGTAGTAGGCGCGGATGTAATTTTTTACATCCGCGTCCAATGCGGTAGTACCGTAAGCCCTGGCTAGGCACAGCGGCATGAACGAAAGTAGGGGCAGATGTAATTTTTTACATCCGCACCCTACATGGTAGTACCTCTCTTGTCGTGCGGTAGTACCATGTCGGATTTTTGCATAGCCCTAAACTCAGCGGAAGTAGTCACGGACGTAATTATTTGTGTATGTGCCTTCTCTGGCTTGACTATCCCTGCCTTGCGGTAGTACCGCAAGGGGGCGCGGTAGTACCGCACCAGCGGTTCTACCGCTCCCTGTCTCTGCACTACAGGTCTAGTCCTGGCCTCTGTCGTGCCAGCAGTAGTACCGCGGTCCCTCGCGGTAGTACCGTTTGTATGGTGCGATAGTACCACGCGTCGCGGGCTGAGTTGGTGGATAACGGTTGGATTTGTTCTTCCACTATAAAAGGGGTGTCTTCTTCTCCGAGTTGACCACCTCTTCCATTCCAAGCTCCATTGATGCTCTAAGCTCCATTTTACCCGATCTCTCTCCCTAGCCAATCAAACTTGTTGATTCTTTAGGGATTGCTTGAGAAGGCCTCGATCTACACTTCCACCAAGAGAAATTTGATTCCCCCGACTAATCCCTCGCGGATCTTGTTACTCTTGGGTGTTTGAGCACCCTAGACGGTTGAGGTCACCGCGCATCCATAGTCCATTATGGTGAAGCTTTGTGGTGTCGTTGGGAGCCTCCAATTAAGTTCTGGAGATTTCCCCAACCTTGTTTGTAAAGGTTCGGTCGCTGCCTCATCCGTGCCTTCTCATGTATTAAGTAAGGGTTCGCATGCTATTAGTAAAAATATGTTGATGAAAAATAAGCACATTGCAGATTCATCAAATTAATTTAAGCCACATGGAAAAATCATTTATCCAAACCAAGCAAGATTAAGAATTAGGAAATATAGCACTTGTATATGTTTCTCATGTATTAAGTGCATCCAAATTTGATTTATTCCTCACATGCACAACAATACAAAATTCCAACCATGACAAGTGGACATCGCATTGCATAATTGAACCAAGCAGTTAACTAAACACCACAACAAATGAACCAAACATTAGGTCAGCACCACATTGCACAATATAACATACTCCTAATAGAAGACCAGACAGTTAACCGAACCAAGCATGCTTAACAACATGGAAATATAGCAATTGTATTTGTTTCTCATGTATTTAGTACAGCCAAATTCGATTTACTTCTCACATGGTATACAATAACAGAATGCACCCACAACTATTGAACATCGCATTGCAGAATTGAACCAAATAGTTAACTAAACACCACAACACAAATGAACCAAACGTTAACTGAGCACCACATTACACAATGTATAACCAAACCAAGCATGCTTGACAACTTGGAAATATAGCAATTGTATTTGTTTCCATGTATTTAGTACAGCCAAATTCGATTTACTTCTCACATGGTATAAAATAACAGAATGCACCCACAACTATTGAACATCACATTGCAGAATTGAACCAAACAGTTAACTAAACACCACAACACAAATGAACCAAACGTTAACTGAGCACCACATTGCACAATCTATAACCAAACCAAGCATGCTTGACAACTTGGAAATATAGAATTGTATTCTTTTCTCATGTATTTTGTAAAGATAAATTCGATATATTTCTCACATGGAAGACAATACAAAATTGCAGCCTGAAGAATTGAACATCACATTTGCAGAATTGAACCAAACAGTTACCTGAAGACGAAAACTAATTAACCAAACAGTTAATAAGTGAGCACCACACTACACGACATATAGAACATATACACAGGAGCAACAGATTGCATGGTAAAATTAGATAGCACAATTCACCAGGATTTGTTAAGGAAAGGCAGGAGCAGCACACGCAACGGGTAAACCGAGCATGCTTAACCAGCGTAGCTAGCAAATGGCAAGGTGCTCCTCCAAGATCTAGGGGTCGGCATGAATGGTAGCCATCACGACCTCATCCGCGCGTGCGTCCACGATTTGCTTCTCCGCTGCCAAATGCTCCTTGAGCTCCTAGCTATACTGCGTGCACCATGGCTTAGGGCGGCGCTTTGGTGGATGGGTCGGTGATTTGGGTGGAAGGTGTCGCGCCAGCGGTCGGGGCATGTGGGATGTGGAAGGAGGAGGAGGATGGGGGTCTGGTGTCGATTACCTTCCTGGATAGACAAGGCCGAGCAGCATGAAGGAGGGTCGCCGGCGAGGGGGGCGGTGCTGCAAGCAAGGAGTGAGGTTTCAACTTGGAAAGGAAGGCGGAAATAGGGGAAATGTGGCTTTTGGTAAGGGGAAGGGGGTGGGGAGGTAGATATTTCCGCGGAAGCCGAAATTTTGGAATCGCTTCAGCGAAAAGCTGGCACACGAAGTGTGATCAGACACGGTCCCTTATTCTGAACTGTGTATGATATGTGGACATCACAAACGGTTCAGAAAGCTTAACCCGTGTGCGATGAGTTTGAACGTAAAAAATTTTGGTTCCAATTTCCCTAGTTACAGTGCTCATCCACGTCACTGCATAATTTGGGTACACAAAGGAGACTACAGCACACCCACACTTCTTAATCGAGCAAGTTCAGCAATTAAACAGAGCTAGCTGGCCGAAACATTACTATAACAAATTAAAGACCGGCACTCTTAATTAAACAAAACAAAGAGTACTACCATGGCTAGTGCTCGTCGATCTCCGCCGCCTCCTCCATGTCCAGTTCGCGCCCGACGGTCTCCTGGGGAAGGAGCTCCATGGCATCCATCACACCATATTCGGCAAGCATCTCGCCATCCGCGTCCGCCATCTCTTTGGAAAAGGCCGCCATGAGCTGGGCGTGGGCGGCCGCGACCTGGGCTTGGACGGGCTCCGTCGTTGCAAGGTAAGCGGCGGAGGAACGGACGGCTGCTCGAACGCTCTCGACGAATGCCAACTCTTCGGCCGTGGGTTGCCGACCATTGTCAGAGAAGCTTCGTTCGATTTGTGCAGTGACCGCCACGAGCTGGGCGTGGGCGGCCTAGACATGGTCGTGCGTGGCCTCCATCAGGGCTAAGGCCGCCGCTGTGGAACGGACAGCTATTGTGCCACTCTCGCCAGCTGCTATCACCAAGGCAGATGTTGTTGCCGCCACCTAAGAAGCAACATCGGCCGTTTGGGCTGCCATGGCTGCTCGGTCGCAGATTGCGGCCGAGATCATGCACCTTGTTTGCACGCGCATGGCGGCTGCGGCCACGCTCTCGCCGGAGTGGGCCGCCGAATTTGCCCTCACAACGCGGGTCCATGTCCCCATCGTTCATTGGCGACGATTGAACAGTGAAATGATATTTGGCGAACGAGCTAGTGTGCTTGACATGCCGGCTGTGGACTGTAGCCGAAGCACCTTCTCGCATAAGCCATAGGCGTACTATACACCGACGGTACTCCAGGATATTTTGTACTGCATCTCACATGGTTGGTGATAGTAAACTGTGTGGGATCTACTTGATTTTTAATTTTGATTTGAATTACAGAATGGGGTCACAGCAGCAATGGATGGTGTTTGAATTGCTAGACCTTTTATCTACAGTGAACATGCAACTATATGTGTGTCGTAAAAATATTGGAATTGTTCAGGGTTCCTTTGGACATTTTATACGGTAACTTGGTTTTCTAGGCATTTCAAGTGCACAATTCAAAATTAAACCACATGCTCCCGTCCATAAAAACGGGTTGCAAAATCAAATGTTTGTCCTTGGTTGCAAGCTTAGGTCACATGCAAGAAATGAGAATGAATGTCAAACACCTTGACACTGTCGCTCAGCCGCTAACATTGAGATACATGCTTTTAACATTCTAGTAAATCGAAAACTCGTCTGAAATTCATGAAACTTGACATAATATCATGGAATGGCAGTGACATGCCGTGGTAAAAATATTGTCCCATTTGGGGCAGGTGTGGGTATAAGCTTCTCGCAAACCAGAGCTTCTCTCACAACAAGCCTGATGGTTTCAGTAGGGTACGTGCCACCTTGGGGGACGGAATGATATATGTTGCCTCTTCTTACTTTCAAAATGTTTCTCATGTCAACATAGAACAACACGAGTGTTGTATCAATTTTTGGGATTTTTCGGGGTTCGTTTTGATATTTTTCATGCATTAGTTGTGTTTTCAATGCATTTATGACCACAATTCAAATTTGAACTACATGCACATGCTTTAATGCATATGAATTGGTTGAAAATTTAAATATGTGTCCTTGGTTGCATGCTAGGTCCCATGCAAGAAATGGGAATGAATGTCAAACACCCTGCCACTGTCACTCGGCCGCAAACATTGAGATTCCTACTTTTTAAATTCTAGTAAATCCAAAACTCGTCTGAAATTCATGAAACTTGGCATGCTACCATGGAGCAGCATCAACATGTCGTGGTAAAAATATTGTCCCATTTGGGGCAGGTTTGGGGATATGCTTCTCACAAACCAAAGGCTCTCACAACAAGCCTGATAGTTTCAGTAGGGTACATCCCACCTTTGGGGACAAAACGATATCCGCTGCCTCTTATTGCTTTCAAAAAAATTCTAGTGTCAACACGGAACAATAGGAGTGTTGTGTCAATTTTTGGGATTTTTCGGGGTTCGTTTGGACATTTGTATGCATTAATTGTGTTTTCAATGCATTTATGAGCACAATTTGAATTTGAACTACATGCACATGCTCTAATGCATATAAATTGGTTGAAAATTCAAATATGTGTCCTTGGTTGCATGCTTAAGTCCCATGCAAGAAATGGGAATGAATGTCAAACACCCTGCCACCGCCACTCGGCCGCAAACATTGAGATTCCTGGTTTTTAAATTCTAGTAAATCCAAAAGTCGTCTGAAATTCATGAAACTTGGCATGCTATCATGGAGCAGCATCAACATGCCGTGGTAAAAATATTGTCCCATTTGGGGCAGGTTTGGGGATATGCTTCTCACAAACCAAAGGCTCTCACAACAAGCCTAATGTTTTCGGTAGGGTACGTCCCACCTTTGGGGACAAAACGATATCCGCTGCCTCTTATTGCTTTCAAATTTTTTATAGTGTCAACATAGAATAATAGATGTGTTGTGTCGATTTTTGGGATTTTCTGGGGTTCGTTGGGACATTTTTTATGCATTAATTGCATTTTCAATGCATTTATGAGCACAATTCAAATTTGAACTACATGCACATGCTCTAATCCATATAAATTGGTTGAAAATTCAAATATGTGTCCTTGGTTGCATGCTTAGATCCCATGCAAGAAATGGGAATGAATGTCAAACACCCTGCCACTATCACTTGGCCGTAAACATTGAGATTCCTGGTTTTTAAATTCTAGTAAATCCAAAACTCATCTGAAATCCATGAATCTTGGCATGCTATAATGGAGTGGCATCAACATGCCGTGGTAAAAATATAGTCCCATTTGGGGCAGGTTTGGGGATATGCTTCTCACAAACCAAAGGTTCTCACAACAAGCTTGATGGTTTCGGTAGGGAACATCCCACCTTTGGGGACAAAACGATATCTGCTGCCTCTTATTGCTTTCAAAAAATTCTAGTGTCAACATAGAACAATAGGAGTGTTGTGTTAATTTTTGGGATTTTTCGGGGTTTGTTTGGACATTTTTATTTATTAATTGAGTTTTTGATGCATTTACGTGCATAATTCAAATTTGAACTACATGCACATGCTCTAATGCATATAAATTGCTTGAAAATTCAAATATGTGTCCTCGGTTGCATGCTTAGGTCCCATGCAACAAATGGGAATGAATGCCAAACACCCTGCCACCATCACTCGGCCGCAAACATTGAGATTACTGGTTTTTAAATTCTAGTAAATCCAAAACTTGTCTGAAATTCATGAAACTTGGCATGCTATCATGCAGCGGCATCGACATGCTGTGGTAATTTTTTTGTCCCATTTGGGACAGGTTTGGGTATAAGCTTCTCACAAACTAGAGCTTCTCACAACAAGCCTGATGGTTTCGGTAGGGAATGTCCCACCTTCGGGGACGACATGATATCTGCTGCCTCTTATTGCTTTCAAAAACAAATCTAGTGTCAACAGAGAACAACATGAGTGTTGTGTTAAATTTTGCAATTTTTGGGGGTTTGTTTGGACATTTTTATACATTAACTTGGTTTTCTAGGCATTTTATGTGCATAATTCAAATTTGAACTACATGCACATGCTCCAGTGCATATAAATTGGTTGAAAAAACAAATCTTTGTCCTTGGGTGCATGCGTAGGTTCCATGCAAGAAATGAGAATGAATTTCAATTACCATGGCACTATTGATTACCGGCAAAACGTTGAGATACTTTATTTTTAAATTCTAGCAAATCCAAAACTTGTCTGAAATTCATGAAACTTGGCATGCTATCATGGAATGACACCCGACATGCTGTGTTATTTTTCGTGTCCATTTTGAGAGAAGAAGCACTTGAATAACAGCCAACAAAGGCATTTTCAAACAAATAGCTGCCACTCTAACCCCGCAAACGTTTGTATAATTCAAATTGTGTGCGTTATGTTAACCATTCACGTGATGCTAAGTGTCTTCGTTCTAATGGCTATAGGAGGTGTCGTGTGGACAGCTGCTTGACTGAATGGGAGGCATGCAAGCGTAGTCTGGTGCGTAGGCTGACCAAGAGGCATGCAAGTTGTCCTCCAATGTGTAGGCTCACCAGGAAGTGTGTGAGTTGTACGCTACGCATGCTCACTGGGAATTGAGCCCTTTGACCTCCATGGCTGCCCGCCTTCCTCTCCATTAATGGCGCCCAAGCCGCTGCTTAATACGGGCGGCCTTACTATTCGCCTCCCATTCCCCTCCCTCCCGCAGACCTCCGCCAACGCCATGGCGCAGAAGGATCATCTACCACTAGTCTTCAAGTTTGATGAAGTCGACTTTGAGCCGGGTGAGATACAAAATAAGGAGGAATTGGGCCTCATGGACATGGCCCAGAACGAGCTGGCCACGGTTGTTGCTGTCCCCGCTCCCGTCCCAGCTCCCATCCCTGTGCCCGCGCCAGCGACCATCCGCGTAGCATTGATGGGCTAGTCGTTGAGATCTATCGCAGAGCTGGAAGCCGCAGGCATCACCGAGGTCTCCGTGGACCCGCGCGAGCTCGTGTACATGCCAGCGCTAGCGCCAGCGCCCATGCCCGTGCGCGTGCGCGCCTCTCCACCCATCGCGGCGCCGGTCCCCATGCGTTTGGCTGCACCCGCCGCGCCCGTGCCCGTGCGCGCGCCCCCCTCAGCGGCATGGGACACTGTCATTGACCGCTACCTCTCAGCGCCGCCAGCTGCCATCCTCCCACTCCCCGTCCGCCGATCGCGCGACGACATGATGTTTGATTTACAAGTGAAGACCATTCCGAGCTGCCTTGAAGACTTCAACAACGACGTCCCGGAGGACGACAACGACAAGGACAGTGCAGCACGCCGCCTCCGCCACCGCCGGAAATAGTTTTTTTCTTGGGTTTAATATTGTATCTCGATCACAAACGTTTTAGTTAGAACGCCCGTATGCAAACCAAAAGCTTCCCCAGGAAGCCAAGGGAATGTGCCGAGTAGGATTTGTGCAGCTCTTGATCGCAAACATTTTAGATAGAACACCCGTATGCAAAGCGAGAGAAGGATTTGTGCATCTCTTCAATGCAAACGGTTGTTTTGGATGACTCGTGTGCAACCACTTACAAACAGTTTGGTAAGATTTGCATCTGTCATATTGGGTATGTTGCCATTTGTCAAACTTGAAAGATTGACATTTGTTGATCTAGTAACATTGCCATTTGTCAACCTTATAACACTGCGATTTGTCAAAATATGCAGCTAAAAATCACTGGCACTATCTAATTTTGGCAACTAAAATTCAGTAATTAAGCATAGATTTCATTCATAGATTAAGCAGTCGTGCTTAATTTATACAAATAGTTCAACTCGATAGCTGAACCGACCAAACTTTTCCCCAATTGTTGCCAACCACGTACTGAAATAGCTAGTTCTACTTTATATACTAGCAAATTTTAAGTACGTTGTACAGTTCCACCACATCTGTAGTCAGATGAACTGAACAAAATAACCCCTAAATACAACTACTATGGAAGGGGCTTTGTACTACTTCCGGCAGCCTCTCCTCTGCCGAGCACGCTCAGTAAGAGGCAGAGGAGGAGGAGCCTACCGACGAGCTGGACAAATGCAATACGATGCCTGCCACTGCTGCATGTTCGGTGATGCTCGCCAGCTCGAATGCCCACTGCCGCTCCAGACGATCCCTCTCGAAGCGGTGGTTCTCCTCGTAGATCTCCTGATTCCTCGCCTCTAAGGCGGCGTGTGCCGCGGCCACGGTGGCGGTAAGGCTCTTTGCATGCTCAACGAGG
Source organism: Triticum aestivum (assembly GCF_018294505.1). Classification (NCBI taxonomy): domain Eukaryota; kingdom Viridiplantae; phylum Streptophyta; class Magnoliopsida; order Poales; family Poaceae; genus Triticum; species Triticum aestivum. The sequence goes on along the minus strand of NC_057801.1, from coordinate 285,785,869 downwards.
CGCTCCTCCTCCTCCCGCAGGAACTCGATGTAGCGCGCAAGGTCGCTGACGCACGTGTCGGCATCCACCTCCGCCTCCTACCTTCGGGCGGCGGTGGCGGAGTGGGTGATGACCCCGGCGGTCAACGGTGGGCTGGCAGCCAGGGCGGCCGACGATGGGGTGGCAACCACAACCACCACCTCCCGCCTTCGGGCCGCGGTGGCGGAGCGAGTGATGGCCACGATGGCCGGCAGTGGGGTGGCAGCTGTCGGTGTCAAAACCGGCGGATCTCGAGTAGGGGGTCCCGAACTGTGCGTCTAAGGCTAATGGTAACAGGAGGCGGGGGACACAATGTTTACCCAGGTTCGGGCCCTCTCTATGGAGGTAATACTACTTCCTGCTTGATTGATCTTGATGATATGAGTATTACAAGAGTTGATCTACCACGAGATCGTAGAGGCTAAACCCTAGAAGCTAGCCTATGATTATGATTGTTGTTGTCCTACGGACTAAAGCCTCCAGTTTATATAGACATCGGAGGGGGCTAGGGTTACACAGAGTCGGTTACAGAGAAGAAGATCTGCATATCCGAATTGCCAATCTTGCCTTCCACGCGAAGGAGAGTCCCACCCGGACACGGGACGAAGTCTTCAATCTTGTATCTTCATAGTCCAACAGTCCGGCACAAGTACATAGTCCGGCTGTCCGAGGACCCCCTAATCCATGACTCCCTCAGCAGCCATGACGGCCACCTCCTGCCTTCGGGCCACAGCGGCGGAGCAGGCGATGGCCTTGGCTTTCGACGGTGGTGTGGCGGCAATGGCAGCCGGCAACAGCTGCCGACGGGCACCGGCGGTGGATCATGTGGTGGGTGTTCCGAGCAAACCCAACAGGGACACCACGCGCACTATACTACACTGGGGACTACGCCGCCGCCATGGTGTAGCCTCCCAGCTGGAGCTATAGTCTAATGACGATGGAGTGGCTGAGCGACCACGGCGAACCGGTGCCATTGGCGATTGTGGGAGAAGCAGACAAGATACGCTACAGGGAGAGAGGGGAAAATGCAACGCAGGACTCGCCGGCCGTGAGGGTTTATATAGCAGGCTGGTAAGCATTGGGATTTTGGGGGATTTCACCGAGTCGGGCGGGAAGCTTGCGTGGGAACCTGCAAGGTTGCACGGTAACGGGCTCACCGACGATTCATTGGTGCCACCATTTGGCCAAAAGAACGCTCCCGCGCGCTGCGCAAGCTTGCGTTGTAAGCCGTCTGCGGCAGCGGGGTGACAAGACGTGCGAGAGGAGGACAAAAGGCCACGTACACATATGGTTAATAAAAATGTTTGCGATTGAATTACCTACTATACACCCCTCCTAGTTTATAAGTAGGATTTAACTAATAAAATATGAATGCATGTCGCAAAAGATTTTATAGTTGGATTTGTATTTGCACATAGTTTCCAATTATATAATTTTTATAACATGCATTAACATTTTTTGGTTAAATTTGAGGGCAAAGTATGGCACATAACATAATGGGGACTATAGACCAAGATGGAGGTAGTAGCACACGGCCACTCTCTACGCAATGACGCAAGTGTCGATCGACTTGTAGGCGACCATTTCCTGCGTGTTCAACTGATCTATGCGTGTGGTTGCTTGTGGTTGAGGCGGCCGCGACGCGCGCTGCTCGCGTCCCACCGCGCGCGCTCTGCCCTCTCACGTCCCTTTGGGTGCTCTGCCCTCGTCCCTCCACGCGCACTACCAGTGTTTGGGGTCGGCGCACGATCACGCACGTTCGTGTGCATGCGGTTGCGCCGGGCGCGGCTTCACAATGCAGTTACCCGATGCAAAAACTGCCATGCGGACGCACCGAGAATCCAGGCCACCCCCCCTTTATTCCTGTGGCCATTTACCTTATCTCTCGTGTCACACGACACAATAAGCACCTCCACGATGACACATACAGAGAGGACATCCGGCGGTTCCAATGGTGATCCCCGTGGCTCCAATGGCGCTCCCAGCGGCCGACGACGACAACACGGCGGGCAGTTCACCATGCATCACGTAGTGGACACCCACGTGAGGGGGAAGGCCCTCTCGGTGGTGTACACGAACGGTCCAGTGTCGATGCAGAGCTCCATCCAAACTATGGAGCAGTTCCTTGCCGAGGACAAGTACCAAGTGGTCGGCTTCGACCTCGAGTACACCATCGGTCATGCCAGGCACGATCAGAAGGTTGTCGTCACCCAATTGTGCGTGTGACATGACGTCCTCGTCTACCACTACCACCTGGCCACAAGGCCTTGCGAGCGTTTCTCCAGTTTTATCAACAGCTTCGACTATAAGTTCGCTGCGGTGGACACCACCAACGATCTAAAAGTGCTCAAGGTTTCCGGCTTGAAATGCCTGAATCTTGTCAACATCCAGGACCACTACAAGGTCTGGGGCAAGGCCAAGAACAAACTGAACTACCTGGTTGACCTTGCCTCGGCCATCATCGACCCCTACTACATGAAGATGAAGGATGAGAGCAAGAAGGACAAGGACACCTGGCACCGTGTTTGGCATAAGAGACTGGACGAAGAACATGTCAAGTACACAGCCAATGACGCGTACACAAGCTACGAGATGTACACGCGGATCATTGACATGAGGAAGTGTCTTGCTCATGACCCATCTGAGGGATTGAGCCACAGAGCAGTGGCGGGAGCGTCACAAGAAGTAGATGACTAGACGATCATTTCTCCTACTTTAGAATGCATGCAATTGTTTATTGAGGTGTGTGCGAATGATCTGTATAGTCACTTATGTAATTGGATGTTTATTTCAGTTATATATATACACTCACACACACACACATGTTATTCTTATGTAGATAGAGCAAATCACACGGCTTATTAGCAGCAATCATCTGTATTATTGGTCTTCGCACACATTTCTGATCACGGACCTGTTTGCCGTGTATCACACACATATTGTTCAGCTGAACCATTTCCATTGTCTTGCGCAATAAAGGCTGCAAAGAGGGATCTACACCAGCAAGGACCAGCTTCCCTACCGATAGCTCATCTACCAGAACTCCCAAGTTAACTGTATTGAGGCTGGAGTAGTCATGAGATGGGTGACCGGATGGGAAGTGGACTCAATATTAACTAGTTGGATGGGTAACTGCAAAGGTTTATTATAAACCTTTGTACTGACCCATCCGATCTAGTCAATATCGAGGTCTTTGTTTTGTAATTTTTGACATTCTTTGTTTTTTGAACACATGTTGATTGGCTTGAAGAAGGTCTATCTCATTACTTTTTGATAATTGTTTATACGCAAGCAACTGTTTGCATTTTTCAAAGTTTTTTGTACGAACAGAATCGCACACGGACTTACTATAGTAACTGTCTGTGTTATAATCTCTCATCGCAAACACTTCATCCGAGTGGATTGTTTGTTGCGCATCACACACATCTGGTTTACATGAATCGTTTGTGTTCTTTTGGCTGATCGCAAATGCCACATATCACACACATCTTGTTAAGATGAACCATTTCCGTTCTCTTGCCTAATCGAAAACAGTCTGTCCGAGTGAAACATATGTCGTATATCACACACACCTTGATCTAGCTGACCGTTTCTATTGCATTCCCTAATAGCACACAGTTCAACGGAGGGAACTATATGCCGTATATCAAACACACATTGATATGGCTGTCCGTTTCTGTTGTTCTTCCTCATCGCAAACAGTTCTGCTGGATCAACCGTATGCCCTTCCTCGCACACGCAACTAAAATCTGAACCGTGTTTGATGCATCCGTCATCACAAACGTTTTGCACATTTTAGACGGTTCTCTAACACCACCGTTTGCGATTATTGCATCGCACATAGTTTCTCGAAGGGTCTCTGATCATAGTGTCGCGTTAGCAGCATTCTGCAGTAGTGTTATGCAACTCCCGGACACCGAAGGAATGCCTTGTGTGCTGTCAAACGTCACAACATAACTGGGTGATTATAAAGATGCTCTACAGGTACCTCCAAAGGTGTTTGTTGGGTTGGCATAGATCGAGATTAGGATTTGTCACTCCGAGTATCGGAGAGGTATCTCTGGGCCCTCTCGGTAATGCACATCATATGAAGCCTTGCAAGCAATGTGAATAATGAGTTAGTTGCGAGATGATGCACTATGCAATGAGTAAAGAGACTTGCCGGTAATGAGATTGAACTAGGTATGAAGATGCCGACGATCGAATCTCGGGCAAGTAACAGACCGACGACAAAGGGAATAACTATTTTGACATTGTGGTTCGACCGATAAAGATCTTCGTAGAATATGTGGGAACCAATATGAGCATCCAGGTTCTGCTATTGGTTATTGACCGGAGAGGTGTCTTAGTCATGTCTACATAGTTCTCGAACCCGTAGGGTCCGCACGCTTAACGTTCGATGACGATAGGTATTACATGAGTTATGTGTTTTGGTGACCGAGGGTTGTTCGGAGTCCTGGATAAGATCACAGACATGAAGAGGAGTCTCGAAATGATTGAGAGGTAAAGATTGATATATTGGAAAGTTATGTTCGGACATCGAAATGGTTTCGGGAAGGTTCAGACATTTTTCGGAGTACCGGGAGGTTACCGGAACCCCCGGGGGATTATTGGGCCTACATGGGCCATAGGAGAGACGGGAGGCAGCCCACAAGGGTGGTTGCGCCCCCCTCTCATGGGGAGTCCAAATTGGAGAAGGGGAAGGGGTGCGCCCCCTTTCCTTCTCCTCTTCCTCTTCCTTCCCCCTTTTCCCCTCCGGAAGAAGGAAAAAAAGGGGGGTGAATCCTACTAGGAGTGGAGTCCTAGTAGGACTCCTCCCTTGGAGCGCCCCTTGTGGCCGGCCTCCTCCCCTCCTCCTTTATATACGGGGCGGGGGCACCCCAAAGCACATCAATTGTTTAGCTGTGTGCGGTGCCCCCCTCCACCGTTTACTCCTCCGGTCATATTGTCGTAGTGCTTAGGCGAAGCCCTACGCGGATCACTTCACCAACACCGTCATCATGCCATCATGCTGACAAAACTCATTTACTCCATCGACACTCTGCTGGATCAAGAGTTTGAGGGACGTCATCGAGCTCAACGTGTGCAGAACTCGGAGGTGTCGTACGTTCGGTACTTGATCGGTTGATTCGAGAAGATGTTCGACTACATGAACCGCGTTAAGTTAACGCTTCCGCTTTTGGTCTACGAGGTACGTGGACACACTCTCACCCTATTGTTGCTATGCATCTCCTAGATAGATTTTGCGTGAGTCGGTTAAGTCACCGATAGTGGCTATTAAGTGGGTGGTGGGTGGGTAGCAAACTTCTTCGTCGTCCGCTTCCCACTCAAGCCGGACATAGTTCGGCCAGGACTCTCCTGACAAGGAGAGAGATTTCAACGAATTCAGCACGTCGCCCAAGGGTGAGTGCTGAAAGATGTCCGCAGAGGTAAACTCCATGATCGGTGCCCAATCAGGTTTGGTAGGCACGGATGCATGCGGTTCGGAGCCCATGGCCGGAGACGAGTCCGAGGGTCCGATGACATAGACCTCATTGAAGGCGAAGCCTGTGTTTGGCTCTATCGCCGCTGAGTATGCAGCCTCCATGGCGGGGTCCATCCACTCGTCCTTGGATGGCATGATCTGCTCCAGATTAAGGGCCAGGGCAGCCGCAGGTGTGATCTCACGAACACCGTCCGATGGTAAATCTAAGTCATGCTCGTCGTGACTGTTCGACGCACCTGACATGGCCTCAAATCCATTGAAGATCAAGTCTCCGCGGATGTCGGTGGTGTAGTTCAGGCTTCCAATCCTGATCTGATGGCTAGGGGCATAGCTATCGATCTGCTCCAGATGGCCAAGCGAGTTGGCCCGCAGTGCGAAGCCGCTGAATATGAAGATCTGTCCGGGGAGAAAAACCTCACCCTGGATCGCATCGTTATAGATGATTGAAGGAGCCATCAAGCCTTAACGTGACAACACAGTGGAACTCTCAATGAAAACACCAATGTCGGTGTCAAAACCGGAGGATCTCGGGTAGGGGGTCCCGAACTGTGCGTCTAAGGCTAATGGTAACATGAGGCGGGGGACACAATATTTACCCAGGTTCGGGCCCTCTCTATGGAGGTAATACCCTACTTCCTGCTTGATTGATCTTGATGATATGAGTATTATAAGAGTTGATCTACCACGAGATCGTAGAGGCTAAACCCTAGAAGCTAGCCTATGATTATGATTGTTGTTATCCTACGGACTAAACCCTCCAGTTTATATACACACCAGAGGGGGCTAGGGTTACACATAGTTAGTTACAGAGAAGGAGATCTACATATCTGAATTCCAAGCTTGCCTTCCACACAAAGGAGAGTCCCACCCGGACACGGGACAAAGTCTTCAATCTTGTATCTTCATAGTCCAACAGTCCGGCACAAGTACATAGTCCGGCTGTCCGAGGACCCCCTAATCCAGGACTCCCTTAGTATCCCCTGAACCAGGCTTCAATGACGATGAGTCTGGCGCGCAGATTGTCTTCGGCATTGCAAGGCGGGTTCCTTCTCCGAATACTCCATAGAAGATTTTGAACACAAGGATCATGTCCGTCTTTGCAAAACAAATTCCACATACCACCGTAAAGAGCACAATATTCCACAAATCTAATCTGCTCACAACTTTTCACAGCGTGACATCACACCACGGCCCGGTCATTATTCAAACCATTTTCACGTCTTGTCGAAGTAGAGATCGTGTCCCCTTATCACGGGATTCTCATCAATACGGGTGTGGGTAACCCAACCGCGCCATCAACGCGGCGCTTGGGGAATAAGTGAGTTTACAAGGCAAGTGGGGAGGCGCATGGTTTCTACCGCCTTTATAAAGAGATAAGGATTCACCTTTTTCCACCCACGCCTTATTCTTCCTATGCTCATCCATTCTCCCTTGCTCGAGCTCCAACGCCCAAGTTTTAACCTTCTCCGCAAAGCCATTCCAAGCATGTCTGGAGCGGGAGGTAAGTGGATGGCCTCCACCGTTAAGGAGGAGGACATCACGAAGCTCCGAGAGGCCGGATACTTGTCCACGAACACCACGCACCGGCTTCCGGCTGAAAGGCAAATTGTCCCTACCCCGGTACCTCAGGAGAGGGTAGTGTTCCTCTCTCACTTCATCTGTGGAATGGGATTCCCCCTGCACCCATTCGTCAGCGGACTTATGTTCTATTACGGGCTGGACTTCCATGATCTGGCCCCCAATTTCATCCTCAACATATCGGCGTTTATTGTCGTGTGTGAGGCCTTCCTCCGCATTACGCCCCACTTCGGCCTATGGCTGAAGACCTTCAACGTGAAGCCGAAGGTGGTGGTCGGCCAGCAAGCAGAATGCGGAGGTGCCATGGTGGGCAAGATGCCCAATGTCACTTGGCCCGAAGGCTCCTTTGTGGAGACCGTGAAGGGGTGGCAATCGGGGTGGTTCTACATCACCGAGCCATGCAACACCAACTGGGTGGCGATCCCCGAATTTCGATTCGGCATCCCCATGCGGCTCACCTCCTGGAAAGAGAAGGGCTTGGCCTGGGGCTCATTGGTGGAGCTGACTGGACTTCAGACCTGCATCAAAAATATGATAAGCAAGAAAATCAAGCTTGTCAACGTAGTTCAGGTCATGCTCTTCCGCCGGATCCTTCCGTGTTAGAGACGGGCTTATAATATGTGGGAGTTCGACCCGGCCGAACACCAGACGCTGTGAGAGCTCTTCGACACGACGCACGAAGACGTCTGGAAGGTGTTGTTCAAGGCCGCCGAGGTACCACCGCCCATAACCGAAGATCACGGACTCAGCGCCAAGCGCCCCACCAATCCGGTAAGTTTTTATATTTTGCAAAGATGTGCCTTTTCCCAGCATGTTCGTCGGAGGAATCTAAGCCTCCATGCCAATTTAACAGGACTGGGTGGCGATAGCGGAGCAGATTGACTGCCCGGCTCCACTACCCGAAGATCCAGCATCGCCTACCTTAACGAAGATGTTGTTTCCGGCGCCCTATGAGGTGCCGGAGAAGAAGGCCAAGAATAAGGCCGCGGGGACCAGGAGAGGTCTCCGGCGCAAGGTTGTATCGGACTCATCGTCCAAAGAAGCCGAGGCGCGCTCCTCCAATGAAGACGAGGAGGAGGTAGAGGAAATCCCTCCCCCCGCAATCGGGGGGGGGGGGGGAGAAAAGGAAAGCCGCCCCGTCTGGGGAGGCCGAAGGGTCCAAGAAGGGAAAGACCCTCCCTCCGGACCACTCCACCATCGCCGCCTACATCGACGAGGAGTGGTTTCCCAAGGACAAGCCCCTGGCGAAGTCATAAGTATCCGGACACCATAATACTTCCGGTATGTTTTGCGTTATTGCTTCTTATCATGCCGAACATGCATATGCAGTCCAGCCAAGTCCCACATCAGGGTATCCTCCTCGGATGGGTCTTTGGGCCAGTCGGCGATGAACAGCGATTCACTCCCGACGGCCACCTCCCCTTGGCCCATGGATGACACCAAGGTGTTGTCTCAGAGGATATCGGACCAAGGGGAGACAGTTCTAGAGACGCCCCCAGGCAAAATCCCAGTCGTCGGGCTCATGGGGGGAAGGCCCCCATGGACTCTGATAACAGGGGCCGCAACAAGTCAGGACCCTAGCCGGATACTGCGCCGGAACCCCCTAGTGGTTCCGGATTTAGGCAGGCAGCCTCTCACTAAGGGGGGTGTGCCTCCTGTGCCGATGACCTCTGTCCATCCAGAGGCATCAGACAACTTGCTAGAAGCGCTTCGCGATGCTTCCATTGACAAAGAGCACCGCACCATTATGAGTGCGGTGATCGAGAAGGTCCGGTTCGCCAAAAGCGGATTGACCGAAGCCTGTGCCAGCCTCCTAACAGGCTTTGAGGTAAGTAATAAAATTATAAGGAAATATCACAGTATAGACATTAGCCCTTGACGCTCTGTTTGGCGTTCAGAAAGAAAGGTCGAACGGAGGATCGAATAACATCTGCAGGAGTCTAACAGAAAATGTCCATGTGAATAAGCAGGCGTCACTGCTGGCTGCTGCCGCTCGTACTGCGGAGGTCTCCGGACTAAAGCAGGACGTGGAGCGGACCGAAGGAGAGCTCGGCCTCGTGAAGAGGCAGCTCCAGGAGAACAAAGGTACATAATACCCCGTCTGTATATTGATAAAGGAAAAATGGTTTCAACTCATAGAAGCGTCATGAACTTTAATAGGGGCCACGACCGAAGTGGCGGCCCTTAAGAAGGTGCTGACCGAGGCTGAAAACAAAGCGGCCAAGGAGCGCACCGAGCGCGAGAAGCAATAGGCCCGGGTCGACGAGGTCCAGCAAGAGATCCAGGATTTTGTCAAAAAATATGAGTCCTTGGAGCGTGACTCTAAGACGCGAGAGTCCGAGCTTGCTAAGGCCCTCCAGAGCGCGAAAGACGCCAGAGCCAAAGCCCAAAAGGTCCTCCAGGAGATTGAGGCAGCCAAGAAGATAGCGGCGGGTAAGGAATTCCTTATGCAAAGCAAGCATGCGAAGGAGACTTTCCTTTTACTGACCCGAATTTGGAGCTCTCCAGGAGCATTCGTAGATCTGCCGCAGCATATCGGATGCCGCAGAGTTCTACTGAGCTGAAGAAGGGAGCTCGACGGAGAAGTTGTTCTGGTCTCAGTATATTGGGGTCGAACATCCGATACCCTTGAGCGACCAGCTGAAGCAACTGGTCGAACTGCACAAGGCGTCCGGACGGGTCATGAGGGACCTTATAGTCCGGTTGTGGCCTGCTGAGCCCTTGCCGAGCAGCTACTTTGGCCTCGTGAAGTGGCTTGTAAATGCCTGCCCGTGGCTTTAAGTCATAAAGCGGTCGGTTTGCATTGAAGGTGTGTGCATGGCCTTCGCCCGCGTGAAAGTGCACTGGGCGAAGATGGATGCCGAGAAGCTGGTGACGGAGGGGCCGCCGAAGGCAAGGAGCACCGCCACCCTGAAAAGTATTATGACAGTGTCCTGAAGGGCTCCCGCCTTGTGGCGGATCTATGTGCTAAGGATGTAATATTTGAATGAATGTACTCATTTGATCTTGTAATATGAAAACAAGTTCATTTGCGCTATATAACGCTTGTTGATTTAAAATTTTACCTTCTGTGCGGCCGTTTATAAAATGTGAGAGTTGGCGAGTCGTCGGCTTCTGCCCCCATGTAACTAGTACCGGGGTGTCCTTTAAGGAGGTGTTTAGCGCAACGAACAAGTCAAACGGACTATGCAGCTTTATCACTCTCACTTAGCCATAGAAGTCTATCATTTTAAATTTTGGCGTAGCCCCTGGTATTCGAAAAGCCGAACTTGGGGCGCTATACACGCCTAAATCGGACAAGGCCGATTCCTCGCCCGAAGCGGAAAAAATCTTTAAGGATTTGAGACCTCTCGAACAGCGACCAGCTCTCGCCGTATCATGACAGTCAGTTTTCGGCTTTCTCTACTGAGGTGCTCGTCCGGAAGAACCGGGACACAATCGCAGTAGTTCTCCATGTGCCACCTTAGCCGATATAGCGGAACGTAAGGCAGCAAAACATGGGAGCCGGGCAAACCCAACTATTGACCCAAGACATGATTCGGAGCTGATGCATATAATGCTATAAGTTTGGGGTGCCGCACTATCGAAAGTGTTCGGACTTTTCTTGCCATGTTATGGGGTACACTGAAGCCCCTGGCGGACTGAACGTACCAAAATGTACAGGTGCAATTGTAATAAATAAACAGTCAAGGAAAAAGATAAAGAAATGTAATAATAAGCTGACACTATACATTATTTTCCATTGTTATTTGGATAATATGTCAAGGCGTATGTAATGCAAGTAGTGCGATAAGAAAAATAGGACTATTTGACATGTCCTAACCAAAGGCGAGCTGTGTGTGGGTATGTAAAACAGGTATAGCGATCGTTATCAGAGACCACCTGGGGATTCCCTTGTACATCGAAGCTCCTTGCCTCCTTGGTGTGTTTGTCCCGTGATGGGTCCGATAATCAAGCTATCGGAAAGAGTCTCTAGAAAATAGGGACCTAAAAGAAAGGAAAAGGGGTGAAGGTATACGGATCCTGGGGCGGCTGAGCCGCGTTGTGGACCGCATTCTAGCTGTGCCTATGTCAATGCCCATGGTATTTTAAGTGCGTAGTTATGTACGCGGCAAGAATTTCACCGCTTGACTGGGACGAGGATGGAGGGCGAATTGCTTGGCGAGCTCTGTACGTGCCGAACGATCCTGTTGCAGGGTACTTCGGACCCGTTTAACAGTGTCCGGAGGCTTTATAGCCGAATAGGAGGTCTGCCTAAGAAGGCTGCTCTGCACCTCTGCTGCGAGGGCCACAGTGTGCTCCTCTGTACGGAGGGAGCACTATGTGTTTCCATTGACTATTATAACCCCGCGAAGTCCGAGCATCTTGAGCTTGAGGTAAGCGTAGAGCGGTATCGCATTGAATCTAGCAAATGCAGTCCGTCCGAGCAGTGCGTGATAGCCACTGTGGAAAGGGACGATATCAAAGATTAATTCCTCGCTTCGGAAGTTATCCGGGGATCCGAAGACTACTTCCAATGTGATTAAGCCCGTGCAACAGGCCTCTACACCTGGTATGACACCTTTGAAGGTGGTTTTGGTGGGTTTGATCCTTGAGGGATCGATGCCCATTTTGCGCACTATATCCTAATAGAGCAGGTTCAGGCTGCTGCCACTGTCCATAAGGTCTCGTGTGAGGTGGAATCCGTCAATGATCGGGTCGAGGACCAGCGCGGTCGAACCGCCATGATGGATATTGGTCAGATGGTCCCTGCGATCGAAGGTGATCGGACAAGAAGACCATGGGTTGAACTTTGGGGCGACTGGCGCCATCGCGTAGACGTCCCTTAATGCACGCTTCCGCTCCCTCTTGGGAATATGGGTTGCGTATATCATATTTACCATTTTTACTTGTGGAGGAAATTTCTTCTGTCCTCCTGTGTTCGGCAGCCGGGGCTCCTTGTCATCATCACTATGCGGCCCCTTTTCCTTGTTTTCGGCGTTCAACTTGTCGGCTTGTTTGAACACCCAACATTCTCTGTTGGTGTGGTTGGCTGGTTTATTGCGGGTGCCGTGAATTTGACATGAACGATCGAGTATGCGGTCCAGACTCGACGGGCCTGGATTGTTTCTTTTGAATGCCTTTTTCCGCTGACCGGACTTAGAGCCACTGAATCCGGCATTGGCGACTGTGTCTTCGGTGTTATCGCCATTATTGCGACGCTTGTGTCTGTTGCGTCGGGGCTTGCCGTTGCTGTCTCTGGCATCTGATGTGCCATGATTTCTTGATGCGTTGTTGCTACGAGCCAACCAGCTGTCCTTGCCTGCACAAAAGCGGGTCATGAGTGTCGTGAGGGCTTCCATGGTCTTCGGCTTCTCTTGGCCGAGGTGTCGGGCAAGCCACTCGTCATGGATGTTATGCTTAAAGGCCACTAGGGCTTCGGCATCCGGACAATCAACTATTTGGTTCTTTTTAGTTAGGAACCGAGTCCAGAATTTCCTGGCTGACTCTCCGGGCTGTTGGATTATGTGACTTAAGTCATCAGCATCCGGTGGTCGCACATAAGTGCCCTGGAAGTTATCCAAGAATGAGTCTTCTAGGTTCTCCCAGCTTCCAATGGAGTTTGCCAGCAAACTGTTCAGCCAATGCTGAGCCGGTCCCTTGAGTTTTAGTGGGAGGTACTTGATGGCATGTAGATCATCACCGCGGGCCATGTGAATGTGGAGAAGGAAATCTTCAATCCATACCGCAGGGTCTGTTGTCCCTTCATATGATTTGATGTTCACGGGTTTAAACCCTTCAGGGAACTCATGATCCATTACTTTGTCAGTGAAGCATAGGGGGTGTGCGGCACCTCTATGCCGGGCTACATCATGACGCAGGGTCTGGTCGGTTGTATTCGGCCCAGCCGGATTTGTATTTAGTGTATCCGGCGTGGTGATCATCGTCACGCATTGGGGCGCACCCCCGTGATCCGTAGATCGATCTTGACTGTCCTGCTTTGTTTTCCAACACATCTCACATGTCCTGCGTGTAGCCCCGGGCCTTCGTGTTTTTATTTGATTGGCGACGGGGTGCGGGCTGTTGTTCGGGCTGATACGCCGCTTTGTCTCGACCACGTGGTGGCCGTTCAGCCGCATCATGCGCTGGTAGTGTAGGCTCTAGAGCCTCCTCCTCTAATCAAGGTAATAACCTGCGCTTTGGGTAACTTTTGGTTGGGCACTCAAGTCTGTATTCCTTGGCTTCCAGGACCTCAGTCCATCTATCAGTTAGCAGATCTTGATCAGCTTGAAGCTGCTGCTGCTTTTTCTCCAGGCTTTTTGCAGTGGCTATAAGCCGGCGCTTGAAGCGCTCCAGCTCGATAGGATCCTCAGGCATGATAAATCCGCCGTTGCCGAGGCTCACCTCGTCTTTGGAAAGGGGCATGTAATTGTCATCCTCCAAGTCTCCATCCATTGCATGTTCATCAGGGCTAGCTTGCCCATCCTCCCATTCGGCTTGCTCGAAGCTTGGCTGTGGCAGGATTGTTTTCGTCTTCGGCATTGTCCGGAGTGCTATTGCCTCTTGTGCCGGTATCGCTACTTTTGCTATGGCGGGGCTTAGAGCGGCGTCGCGGACGCCGACGCTTAGATTGCTTCTCTAGAGGGTTATCCTCCATTGCCTCGTCGCCATTGCTTTCTTTGGGTGTATCCACCATATATATATCATATGATGAGGTGGCTGTCCAGCGCCTTGTGGGCGGTGGTCCCTGTTCTTCTCCGGCGTCGTCGTCCATACCATCGATGTCTTCAGAGTCAAAATCAAGCATGTCGGTTAAGTCGCCGATAGTGTCTATTAAGTGGGTGGTGGGTGGGTAACAAATTTCTTCGTCGTCCGCTTCCCACTCAAGCCGGACATAGTTCGGCCAGGACTCTCCTGACAAGGAGAGAGATTTCAACGAATTCAGCACGTCGCCCAAGGGTGAGTGCTGAAAGATGTCCGCAGAGGTAAACTCCATGATCAGTGCCCAATCAGGTTTGGTAGGCACGGATGCATGCGGTTCGGAGCCCATGGCCGGAGACGAGTCCGAGGGTCCGATGACATAGACCTCATTGAAGGCGAAGCATGTGTTCGGCTCTATCGCCGCTGAGTATGCAGCCTCCGTGGCGGGGTCCATCCACCCGTCCTCGGATGGCACGATCTGCTCCAGATTAAGGGCCAGGGCAGCCGCAGGTGTGATCTCATGAACACCGTCCGATGGCAGATCTAAGTCATGCTCGTCGTGACTGTTCGACGCACCTGACATGGCCTCGAATCCATCGAAGATCAAGTCTCCGGGGATGTCAGTGGTGTAGTTCAGGCTTCCAATCCTGATCTGACGGCTAGGGGCATAGCTATCGACCTGCTCCAGATGGCCAAGCGAGTTGGCCCGCAGTGCGAAGCCGCTAAATACGAAGATCTGTCCGGGGAGGAAAACCTCACCCTGGATCGCATCGTTATAGATGATTGAAGGAGCCATCAAGCCTTAACGTGACAACATAGTGGAACTCTCAATGAAAGCACCAACGTCGGTGTCAAAACCGGAGGATCTCGGGTAGGGGGTCCCGAACTGTGCGTCTAAGGCTAATGGTAACATGAGGCGGGGGACACAATGTTTACCCAGGTTCGGGCCCTCTCTATGGAGGTAATACCCTACTTCATGCTTGATATATCTTGATGATATGAGTATTACAAGAGTTGATCTACCACGAGATCGTAGAGGCTAAACCCTAGAAGCTAGCCTATGATTATGATTGTTGTTGTCCTACGGACTAAAGCCTCCAGTTTATATAGACAACGGAGGGGGCTAGGGTTACACAGAGTCGGTTACAGAGAAGAAGATCTACATATCCGAATTGCCAATCTTGCCTTCCACGCGAAGGAGAGTCCCACCCGAACATGGGACGAAGTCTTCAATCTTGTATCTTCATAGTCCAACAGTCCGGCACAAGTACATAGTCCAGCTGTCCGAGGACCCCCTAATCCATGACTCCCTCAGCAGCCATGACAGCCACCTCCTGCCTTCGGGCCGCAGTGGCGAAGCGGGCGATGGCCTTGGCTTTCGATGGTGGTGTGGCGGCAATGGCAGCCGGCAACAGCTGCCGACGGGCACCGGCGGCGGAGCGTGTGGTGGGTGTTCCGAGCAAACCCAATAGGGACACCACGCGCACTATACTACACCGGGGACTGCGCCGCCGCCATGGTGTAGCCTCCCAGCTGGAGCTATAGTCTAATGACGATGGAGTGGTTGAGCGACCACGACGAACCGGTGCCATTGGTGATTGTGGGACAAGCAGACAAGATACGCTACAGGGAGAGAGGGGAAAATGCAACGCAGGACTCGCCGGCCGTGAGGGTTTATATAGCAGGCTGGTAAGCATTGGGATTTTGGGGGTTTTCACCGAGTCGGGCGGGAAGCTTGCGTGGGAACCTGCAAGGTTGCACGGTAACGGGCTCACCGACGATTCATTGGTGCCACCATTTGGCCAAAAGAACGCTCCCGCGCGCTGCGCAAGCTTGCGCTGTAAGCCGTCTGCGGCAGCGGGGTGACAAGACGTGCGAGAGGAGGACAAAAGGCCACATACACATACGGTTAATAAAAAATGTTTGCGATTGAATTACCTACTATACACCCCTCCTGGTTTATAAGTAGGATTTAACTAATAAAATATGAATGCATGTCACAAAATATTATATAGTTGGATTCGTATTTGAACATAGTTTCCAATTATATAATTTTTATAACATGCATTAACATTTTGTTGGTTAAATTTGAGGGCAAAGTATGGCACATAATATAATGGGGACTATAGACCAAGATGGAGGTAGTAGCACACAGCCGCTCTCTACGCAATGACGCAAGTGTCGATCGACTTGTAGGCGACCATTTCCTACGTGTTCAACTGATCTATGCGTGTGGTTGCTTGTGGTTGAGGCGGCCGCGACGCGCGCTGCTCGCGTCCCACCGCGCGCGCTCTGCCCTCTCACATCCCTTTGGGTGCTCTGCCCTCGTCCCTCCACGCGCACTACCAGTGTTTGGGGTCGGCGCACGATCACGCATGTTCGTGTGCATGCGGTTGCGCCGGGCGCGGCTTCACAATGCAGTTACCCGATGCAAAAACTGCCATGCGGATGCACCAAGAATCCAGGCCACCCCCCCCATTTATTCCTGTGGTCATTTACCTTATCTCTCGTGTCACACGACACAATAAGCACCTCCACGACGACACATACAGAGAGGACATCCGGCGGTTCCAATGGTGATCCCCGTGGCTCCAATGGCGCTCCCAGCGGCCGACGACGACAACACGGCGGGTAGTTCACCATGCATCACGTAGTGGACACCCACGTGAGGGGGAAGGCCCTCTCGGTGGTGTACACAAACGGTCCAGTGTCGATGCAGAGCTCCATCCAAACTATGGAGCAGTTCCTTGCCGAGGACAAGTACCAAGTGGTCGGCTTCGACCTCGAGTACACCATCGGTCATGCCAGGCACGATCAGAAGGTTGTCATCACCCAATTGTGCATGTGACATGACGTCCTCATCTACCACTACCACCTGGCCACAAGGCCTTGCGAGCGTTTCTCCAGTTTTATCAACAGCTCCGACTATAAGTTCGCTGCGGTGGACACCACCAACGATCTAAAAGTGCTCAAGGTTTCCGGCTTGAAATGCCTGAATCTTGTCAACATCCAGGACCACTACAAGGTCTGGGGCAAGGCCAAGAACAAGCTGAACTACCTGGTTGACCTTGCCTCGGCCATCATCGACCCCTACTACATGAAGATGAAGGATGAGAGCAAGAAGGACAAGGACACCTGGCACCGTGTTTGGCATAAGAGACTGGACGAAGAACATGTCAAGTACACAGCCAATGACGCGTACACAAGCTACGAGATGTACAGGCGGATCATTGACATGAGGAAGTGTCTTGTTCATTACTCAGCTGAGGGATCGAGCCATAGAGCAGTGGCGGGAGCGTCACAAGAAGTAGATGACTAGACGATCATTTCTCCTACTTTAGAATGCATGCAATTATTTATTGAGGTGTGTGCGAATGATCTCTATAGTCACTTATGTAATTGGATGTTTATTTCAGTTATATATATACACTCACACACACACACACATGTTATTCTTATGTAGATAGAGCAAATCACACGGCTTATTAGCAGCAATCGTCTGTATTATTGGTCTTCGCACACATTTCTGATCACGGACCTGTTTGCCATGTATCACACACATATTGTTCAGCTGAACCATTTCCATTGTCTTACGCAATAAAGGCTGCAAAGAGGGATCTACAGCAGCAAGGACCAGCTTCCCTACCGATAGCTCATCTACCAGAACTCCCAAGTTAACTGTACTGAGGCTGGAGTAGTCATGAGATGGGTGATCGGATGGGAAGTGGACTCAATATTAACTAGTTGGATGGGTAACTGCAAAGGTTTATTATAAACCTTTGTACTGACCCATCCGATCTAGTCAATATCGAGGTCTTTGTTTTGTAATTTTTGACATTCTTTGTTTTTTGAACACATGTTGGTTGGCTTGAAGAAGGTCTATCTCGTTACTTTTTGATAATTGTTTATATGCAAGCAACTGTTTGCATTTTTCAAAGTTTTTGTACGAACAGAATCGCACACGGACTTACTATAGTAACTGTCTGTGTTATAATCTCTCATCACAAACACTTCATCCGAGTGGGTTGTTTGTTGCGTATCACACACATCTGGTTTACACGAATCGTTTTTGTTCTTTTGGCTGATCGCAAATGCCACATATCACACACATCTTGTTAAGATGAACCGTTTCCGTTCTCTTGCCTAATCGAAAACAGTCTGTCCGAGTGAAACATATGTCGTATATCACACACACCTTGATCTAGCTGACCGTTTCTATTGCATTCCCTAATAGCACATAGTTCATCGGAGGGAACTGTATGCCGTATATCAAACACACATTGATATGGCTGCCCGTTTCTGTTGTTCTTCCTCATCGCAAACAGTTCTGCTGGATCAACCGTATGCCCTTCCTCGCACACGCAACTAAAATCTGAACCGTGTTTGATGCATCCGTCTTCACAAATGTTTTGCACATTTTAGACGGTTCTCTAACACCACCGTTTGCGATTATTGCATTGCACATAGTTTCTCAAAGGGTCTCTGATCATAGTGTCGCGTTAGCAGCATTCTGCAGTAGTGTTATGCAACTCTCGGACACCGAAGGAATGCCTTGTGCGCTGTCAAACGTCACAACATAACTGGGTGATTATAAAGATGCTCTACAGGTATCTCCAAAGGTGTTTGTTGGGTTGGCATAGATCGAGATTAGGATTTGTCACTCTGAGTATCGGAGAGGTATCTCTAGGCCCTCTCGGTAATGCACATCATATGAAGCCTTGCAAGCAATGTGAATAATGAGTTAGTTGCGAGATGATGCACTACGCAATGAGTAAAGAGACTTGCCGGTAATGAGATTGAACTAGGTATGAAGATACCGACGATCGAATCTCGGGCAAGTAACATATCGACGACAAAGGGAATAACTATTTTGACATTGCGGTTCGACCGATAAAGATCTTCGTAGAATATGTGGGAACCAATATGAGCATCCAGGTTCTGCTATTGGTTATTGACCAGAGAGGTGTCTTAGTCATGTCTACATAGTTCTCGAACCCGTAGGGTCCGCACGCTTAACGTTCGATGACGATAGGTATTATATGAGTTATGTGTTTTGGTGACCGAGGGTTGTTCGGAGTCCTGGATGAGATCACAGACATGAAGAGGAGTCTCGAAATGATTGAGAGGTAAAGATTGATATATTGGAAAGTTATGTTCGGACACCGAAATGGTTTCGGGAAGGTTCAGACATTTTTTGGAGTACCGGGAGGTTACCGGAACCCCCGGGGGATTATTGGGCCTACATGGGCCATAGGAGAGACGGGAGGCAGCCCACAAGGGTGGTCGCGCCCCCCTCTCATGGGGAGTCCGAATTGGAGAAGGGGAAGGGGTGCGACCCCTTTCCTTCTCCTCCTCCTCTCCCTTCCCCCTTTTCCCCCTCCGGAAGAAGGAAAAAAAGGGGGGCGAATCCTACTAGGAGTGGAGTCCTAGTAGGACTCCTCCCTTGGAGCGCCCCTTGTGGCCGGCCTCCTCCCCTCCTCCTTTATATACGAGGCGGGGGCACCCCAAAGCACATCAATTGTTTAGCCGTGTGCGGTGCCCCCCTCCACCGTTTACTCCTCCTGTCATATTGTCGTGGTGCTTAGGCGAAGCCCTACGCGGATCACTTCACCAACACCGTCATCATGCCATCATGCTGACAAAACTCATCGACTCCATCGACACTCTGCTGGATCAAGAGGTTGAGGGACGTCATCAAGCTCAACGTGTGCAGAACTCGGAGGTGTCGTACGTTCGGTACTTGATCGGTTGATTCGAGAAGACGTTCGACTACATGAACCGCGTTAAGTTAACGCTTCCGCTTTTGGTCTACGAGGGTACGTGGACACACTCTCACCCGCTCATTGCTATGCATCTCCTAGATAGATTTTGCGTGAGCGTAGGAATTTTTTGAAATTGCATGCTATGTTTCCCAACATTATCCCCCCGGTGGGGTACTGCATGCTACGTTTCCCAACATTATCCCCCGGGGGGTTCCGGTAACCCCCCGGGTACTCCGATAAATACCCGATATACTCCGGAACACTTCCGGTGTCCGAATACTATCATCCTATATACCAATCTTTATCTCTCGACCATTTCAAGACTCCTCCTCATATCTGTGATCTCATCCGGGACTCCGAACAACATTCAGTCACCAAATCACATAACTCATATAATACTAAATCGCCATCGAATGTTAAGCGTGCGGACCCTATGGGTTCGAGAACTATGTAGACATGACCGAGACACCTCTCCGGTCAATAACTAATAGTGGAACCTAGATGCTCGTATTGGCTCCTACATATTCTACTAAGATCTTTATTGATTGAATCGTTATGACATCATACGTTATTCCCTTTGTCATCGGTATGTTACTTGCCCGAGATTCGATCGTCGATATCCACATACCTAGTTCAATCTCATTACTAGCAAGTCTCTTTACTCGTTCCGTAATACATCATCTTGCAGCTAACTCATTAGTCACTTTGCTTGCAAGGCTTCTTATGATGTGCATTACCGAGAGGGCCCAGAGATACCTCTCCGATACTCGGAGTGACAAATCCTAATCTCGATATATGCCAACCCAACAAACGCCTTCGAAGATACCTGTAGAGCATCTTTATAATCACCTAGTTACGTTGTGACGTTTGATAGCACACAAGGTATTCCTCCGGTATCCGGGAGTTGCATAGTCTCATAGTCGAAGGAATATGTATTTGACATGAAGAAAGCAATAGCAATAAAACTGAACGATCAATATGCTAAGCTAACGGATGGGTCTTGTCCATCACATTATTCTCATAATGATGTGATCCCATTATCAAATGATAACTCATGTCCATGGTTAGGAAACCTTAACCATCTTTGATCAACGAGCTAGTCAAGTAGAGGCTCACTAGGGACACAGTGTTTGCCTATGTATTCACACATGTATTTAGGTTTTCGATCAATACAATTCTAGCATGAATAATAAACCTTTATCATTAATCAGAAAATATAAAATAACAACTTTATTATTGCCTCTAGGGCATATTTCCTTCAGGAATAATAAAAATTATAGATACATGGGAGACATATCACATTGCCATAGCCAAAACCCTAGCAATTCGGTTTGGCCGAAATGGTTATCGGTCCCACCGAGACGGCCTGACCAAGTTTCTATGATGAAGTTGCTTCATTTCAGAATCACCGAGATGAATTGATCGTAATTACCGAAGCGAGGTCTTGCCCTAGTCATTGCACTTTGGTCCCACCGAGTTGGTATAATTGGTCTTATTGAAAATCTTAACGGTCAAGTATTTTGCACTAGTCGGTCTCTCCGAAATTTTTCATGTCGGTGCCACCGAGTTGGGTCAAAGACTTGTAACAACTGGATTTTTGGTGCTGCCTGTTTATACCCCTCCACCACCACTCACTCTCTAATAGAGCCATCAGAAACACAACTTCCACCATTCATTTTCTAGAGAGAACCACCTACTCATGTGTTGAGTTCAAGAGATTCTATTCTTACCATTTGAACCTTGATTTCTAGCCTCTTCAAGTTGCTTTCCACTCCAATCCTTCTCCTACCCAAACCAAACCCATGAGAGAGAGATTGAGTGTTGGGGAGACTATCATTTGAAGCACAAGAGCAAGGAGTTTATCACCAACACAACATCTATTACCTTTTGGAGTGGTGTCTCCTAAATTGGTTAGGTGTCACTTGGGAGCCTCCAAGATCATGTGGAGTTGAACCAAGGAGTTTGTAAGGGCAAGGAGATCACCTACTCTGTGAAGATCTACCCGAGTGAGGCTAGTCCTTCGTGGACGGAAGCCATGGTGGAATAGACAAGGTTGCTTCTTTCTGGACCCTTCATGTGTGGAGCCCTTCATGGACTCGCGAAACCGTAACCCTATGTAGGTTGAAGTCTCCATCAATGTGGATGTATGATAGCACCACCTAACGAAACCACGCCAAGAATCATCGTGTCTTCATTGCATTTAAAATCTCCAAACCCCTCCTTTACTTACATGTGCAATGTTTTACTTTCCGCTGTTATACTCTTAGAATTGCATTGTAGGGTGATACTAGATTTGGTAGAATTGCTAGAATCCGCCCACAACTAAAATTGGGAAAAGGATAGATTTTTATTTGGTCAAGTAGTCTACCCCCCCCCTCTCGACATACTTTCGATCCTACATGGGTTCCGCATGCAATATGTGTTATGTGCATGCACAAATCGAGGGGTTTGCTGATAATGCCGCCCAAAATCCAGAGACAGCCACTTTATTGACTAGACATAGCCTCGAGCTTGGCTAACACACCATGATGACATCTGAAAAAAGCACATGGTTCTCTAGTGTGCTTAGCGGTTCAGGTTTGGTCAAAGTTGTCAGAACACGGCCAGGTCGACGCCATTATCCCGGCGTGGGAAGACTTCACCACTAAGGTAGCTCTGCATAGGTAGGGTCTTCTGATCTGACGACTGGATAAAAGCTACTTGGGAAGCTCGATTGGGGATCCTCGGATACCTAAAGTATGGTATTCCTCAAACAGAACTTGATCACTTTGGGGGTGGAAAATGCAAAGAAGTTGTGGAACCAGTTTGAAAGGCCGAAGACCAACAATAGAGGACAGTAGTCCGAGGATAGTCTGGGGCTTGAAGACCGGTTTGACAGCTCCTAATGGTGTCCCGCATAAGGGGGTGCTAATCAGGTCGGCTCCGTAGCATGTGGGCCGGGCCGATGACCCCCAAAAAACCAACCAGTGGGCCACATTCGTCAGGCCCTCAGAGGAATCATACAAAGACTTGGCGCATACTCGAAGGCACGAATGCAATCTTCGACATGCTTGTCTTTAGATATAACCAACTATGTGTAACCCTAGGTACCCCCCACATCTATATAAGCCGAGGGGTGTGGACTATAGAGGCCAACTCATTCATACTCGATCGCGAGATATATCGACCTATACTTTGTACCCATCCATCAATACAACAAAGCAAGACGTAGGATTTTACCTCTTCGAGGGGGCCTGAACCTAGTAAACATCGATGTCCCCTTGTGTCTTGTTACCATCTAGCCAAGACTACAAGATTGGGACCCCCTATCCGAGATCTACCAGATTTGACGCCATTACCATACATGACACATCCTACATTCTTTGTTATTATGCTAAAGTTTAGATTATTACATATACACATTTGATTGTGTAATGCCTCACATGCGTGTTGGGATTAGGAGATCATGCCCGAATCACTTAGAATGCATATCTTTTTTTGGAAAGTTTGCATGTTTTCAAAACACGATTTGTATATCTTCTCTCTCTCTCTCCGGCTAGTTAAAAAAGACAAGTCGCAGACTTTAACGATGCGGCTGCAGCCCTGGCGTGTTCACTAGTGTATTTTCATCTACTATCATTGTGTTGAAAATTATTTGGCCCCATCACAAGGCACGGACAATCACCTTTTTTGTTTCTATTTGAGGGGCACGTGCAATTACCTAGTTCATATATAAGAGGTTACATCACCTTTCATATACAGGTGACCAGAATCCAATTCGTCATAGTCCATCTCCTCAACCAAACACAAGAATGGTTTTTTTTCAAGAGTACGCCAAGGGTGTACCATATTTTTATAGAAGGTAGAGGAAAAATACACAAGAGGCTGAACTAAGATGCGAACATCTCGTTCAGTCAAACCCCACACCAACACCAACTGGAAGAGAACCTAGCTAATCTCTCACAAAAGGGTCTATACCACCTACACCGAGGCCGGCGGGCCTCCACTCCTTGACCTCAACGAGCACCTGTAGCACAAGTTGGCCAGGTGTTTTTTGATCTGCCGTATGATTGAACACCCTAGCGTTTTGTTGCTTCCATCACGCCCAAGTTGTCCCAATCATGAAGGAGTTGAAGCCACGCAAGACTCTGCCCGAGAACTTTCTCCTCCGGTCGAGCCACCAGTCCTTGAAAGTAGTGTGAGTGTTGGGGGTGTAGGATATTCAGGTTGATCCCCTTGAAACAGCGGTGACATACCTCTCTCGCATAGAAACAGTGGGCTAAGATGTGGTCGACATCGTCTTGCTCCTGCCGGCAAGTAAATCATGTTGAAGGCTCATCCTAGAGACTGTGCCTGGCCCGTATGTCCGAGATCCAGAGCCTATATTGTACCATGAGACATGCAAAAATCTTGCATTTGAGAGGTGCCCAACTCCTCCAGATGCATGTCGCGGTTGGCGATCGCACTAGCTCCAAGGTTAATCTCTGGTAAATCGATTTAGCCATGTATTTCCCAGACGCGTCTGCCGGTTAATGGAACTGATTAGGCTCAAGCTCGTTACACGGCATAGTGGTGATCGCCACACACATATTGGAAATCCGCATGTGCGTCGTGAAAGTGATGTCACCTTCCACATCCAAGGACCATGCATCATCAATCAAAGCTTGCTGGACAGTTGATACGTCTCCAACGTATCTACTTTTCCAAACACTTTTGCCCTTGTTTGGACTCTAACTTGCATGATTTGAATGAAACTAACCCGGACTGACGCTGTTTTCAGCAGAACTGCCATGGTGTTGTTTATTGTGTAGAAAACAAAAGTTCTCGGAATGACCTGAAAATCCACAGAGATAACTTTTGGAAGATATAAAAAATACTGGCGAACGAATCAAGGCAAGGGGGCCCACACCCTGTCCACGAGGGTGGGGGGCGCGCCCCCTCCCCCTGGGTGCCCCCTATCTCGTGGGCCCCCATATGCTCCACCGACCTCAACTCCAACTCTATATATTCGGTTTCACGGAGAGAAAAAATCAGAGAGAAAGTTTCATCGCGTTTTACGATACTGAGCCACCGCCCCAAGCCCTAATCTCTCTCGGGAGGGCTGATCTGGAGTCCGTTCGGGGCTCCGGAGAGGGGGATTCATCGTCGTCGTCATCATCAACCATCCTCCATCACCAATTTCATGATGCTCACTGTCGTGCGTGAGGAATTCCATCATAGGCTTGCTGGACGGTGATGGGTTGGATGAGATTTACCATGTAATCAAGTTAGTTTTGTTAGGGTTTGATCCCTAGTATCCACTATGTTCTGAGATTGATGTTGCTATGACTTTGCTATGCTTAATGCTTGTCACTAGGGCCCGAGTGCCATGATTTCAGATCTAAACCTATTATGTTTTCATGAATATATGTGAGTTCTTGATCCTATCTTGCAAGTCTATAGTCACCTATTATGTGTTATGATCCAACAACCCCGAAGTGACAATAATCGGGATACTTCTCGGTGATGACCGTAGTTTGAGGAGTTCATGTATTCACTAAGTGTTAATGCTTTGGTCCGGTACTCTATTAAAAGGAGGCCTTAATATCCCTTAGTTTCCATTAGGACCCCGCTGCCACGGGAGGGTAGCACAAAAGATGTCATGCAAGTTCTTTTCCATAAGCATGTATGACTATATTCATAATACATGCCTACATTACATTGATGAATTGGAGCTAGTTCTGTGTCACCCTATGTTATAACTATTACACGAGGAATCGCATCCGACATAATTATCCATCACTGATCCAATGCCTACGAGCTTTTCACATATTGTGTTTTGCTTATTTACTTTCCCGTTGCTACTATTACAAATACTACAAAACTGCTATCTTTACTTTTGCCACTTTTACCATTACTATAATACTACTTTGTTACTAAATACTTTGCTGCAGATACTAAGTTATCCAGGTGTGGTTGAATTGACAACTCAACTGCTAATACTTGAGAATATTCTTTGGCTCCCCTTGTGTCGAATCAATAAATTTGGGTTGAATACTCTACCCTCAAAAGCTGTTGCGATCCCCTATACTTGTGGGTTATCAAGACTAATTTCTGGCGCCATTGCCGGGGAGCATAGCTCTATTCTTTGAGTCACTTGGGATTTATATCT
This sequence comes from Triticum aestivum, assembly GCF_018294505.1. Taxonomy (NCBI): domain Eukaryota; kingdom Viridiplantae; phylum Streptophyta; class Magnoliopsida; order Poales; family Poaceae; genus Triticum; species Triticum aestivum. Next base: position 285,760,215 of record NC_057801.1, on the reverse strand, counting down.
GCTGATCACTATGAGGAACTTGAAAGATGAAAGAACTAAGATTTTTCCCTCAACTACGAGGGAGGTAAGGAACTGCCATCTAGCTCTGCACTAGATTCTCCTTGTGTCTTGAGTAAGCTTGCGACACCTAAACCTGCTACTGTTATGAATTCTGATATGTCACATGTTATTGATGATGCCACTTCTATTATGCATGATACTTATGATGAAACTACTTCTGTGCTTGATACTACTTTGCCATTAGGTGAATTTCTTGATGAACAACTTGCTAGGGTTAGAGAGAATGAAATTATGGAAGATGAAATTATTGATGATAGTGATGATGAAGGTTCTCCCCCTAATTATGAATTGCCTGTTGTTCCTGAGGGTTATGTTATGGATGAAGAAACTGCTAGAGATCTTTTTGCTTGTAATGATAGATCTGATCTTATGAAGTTACTAGCTAAACTTAAACAGAAATCTCTGAATGCTAGAATGAAATATGACCCTGCCTTTGCTACTTCACCTATCTTTGTTACCGATAAGGATTATGAATTCTCTGTTAATCCTGAGATAATTACTTTGGTTGAATCCGATCCTTTTTATGGCAATGAATCTAAAACTGTTGTGGCACATCTTACCAAGTTGAATGATATAGCCACCCTGTTCACTAATGATGAGAAGTCTCGCTATTATTATATCCTTAAGATATTTCCATTCTCATTAAAGGGTGATGCTAAAACTTGGTTTAATTCTCTTGATCCTGGTTGTGTGCGTAGTCCCCAGGATATGATTTATTACTTCTCTGCTAAATATTTCCCTGCTCATAAAAAACAAGCTGCCTTGCGGGAAATATATAATTTTGTGCAAATTGAAGAAGAGAGTCTCCCACAAGCTTGGGGCAGGCTTCTCCGATTACTTAATTCCTTGCCTGATCATCCTCTTAAGAAAAATAAAATACTTGATATCTTTTATAATGGACTAACCGATGCTTCCAAGGACCACTTGGATAGTTGTGCTGGTTGTGTTTTCAGGGAAAGAACCGTCAACCAAGCTGAATTGTTATTGAATAATATGTTGACTAATGAAAATAATTGGACTCTTCCTGAGCCAATTCCTGAGCCAATCCCTGAGCCAATTGAGCCAACTCCTGAGCCTATTCCTAAACCAACTCCGAAGAAGAGAGGCGTTCTATTTCTCAGTCTGAAGATATGCAAGAGGCAAAGAAATCAATGAAAGAAAATGTATTAAAGCTGAAGATGTTAAGAATTTACCTCCTATTAAAGAAATACATGGTCTTAATATACCGCCTGTTGAAGAAACACATTGTCTTGATAACCCGACACCGGTAGTACAGGTAAATTCTCTCTATAGATATGATAAAGTTGAAATCCCGTCTACTAAATTTCATAGCCAATGTTTAGATGAATCTGATGAGTTTATGGCTAGACAAGAAAGTTTTAATGCTTATGTTGGTAGAGAATTAAAGAGTAATGCTTTCATGACAGGACGCTTGAGTGATTATATGGCTAGAGTTAGAGGTGAACTTAAACTCATTAGCAAATATGCTTCTATGGTTACCACTCAAGCTGAACAAGTACTTAAAGCTCAAAGTGATTTGCTCGATGAATTAAATAATAAACATGACTTTGTTGTTAGAGTGGCTACTAGAACTAGTAGAATGACTCAGGAACCTTTGTATCTTGAAGGCCACCCTAAGAGAATCGAGCAGGATTCTCAGAGAAATAATTTAGAGGCACCTAGTTCTTCTAAAAAGAAGAAAAAGAAAAATGATAGGACTTTGCATGCTTCCAGTGAACCTGTTGTAGACACACCTGAGAATCCTAATGATATTTCTATTTCTGATGCTGAAACACAATCAGGTGATGAACATGAACCTAGTGATAATGTTAATGATAATGTCCATGTTGTTGCTCAACCTAGCCATAACAATGATGTAGAGGTTGAACCTGCTGTTGATCTTGATAACCCACAATCAAAGAATCAACGTTATGATAAGAGAAACTTTGTTGCTAGGAAGCATGGTAAAGAAAGAGAACCATGGGTTCAGAAACCCATGCCCTTTCCTCCTAAACCATCCAAGACAAAGGATGATGAGGATTTTGAGCGCATTGCTGAAATGATTAGACCTATCTTCTTACGTATGCGCTTAACTGATATGCTTAAAGTAAATCCTTATGCTAAATATATGAAGGATATCATTACAAATAAAAGAAAGATACCTGAAGGTGAAATTTCCACCATGCTTGCTAATTACACTTTTAAGGGTGGAATGCCAAAGAAACTTGGAGATCCAGGGGTACCGACTATACCATGCTCCATTAAAAGAAACTATGTTAAAACTGCTTTATGTGATGTTGGAGCCGGTGTTAGTGTTATGCCTCTCTCTTTATATCGTAGACTTGAATTGAATAAGTTGACACCTACTGAAATATCTTTGCAAATGGCTGGTAAATCAACTGCTATACCTGTCGGCATTTGTGAGGATGTTCCTGTTGTGGTTGCAAATGTCACTATCTTAACGGACTTTGTTATTCTTGATATTCCTGAGGACGATAGTATGTCGATTATCCTTGGTAGACCCTTTTTGAATACTGCAGGGGCTGTTATTGATTGCAACAAAGGCAATGTCACTTTTCATGTTAATGGTAATGAGCATATGGTACACTTTCCGAGGAAACAACCTCAAGTTCATAGCATCAATTCTATTGGAAAAGTTTCGACTATCATTATTGGAGGTTTTGAATTTCCTCTCCCTACTGTCAAGAAAAAATATGATATTCTTATTGGTGGGGATGTTCATATCCCCGTTGAGGTAACCTAGTGTTATTCGAAATTTCTCCGGTTCCGTGTTATTCGGAATGAGTTTATTAACAAGACTTGATCAACCTTGTTAGTGGATTCATTTTGATGATCATGAGATGGATGAAACTAGAAGGCACAACCTTTTGTACCCTATTTTTAATTTCTGTTATTTAGAATAAATAAAACAAAAATAGTATTATATGTCTGCTTTCTGAATTAACCGTGCAATAAAAATATCCCGAAAATAAAAGTGCTCCAAATGCCCTGCAAATTTAGTATGATTTTTTATGGAATATTTGAGGATTTTAGGCACTAAGAGCACTGCAGGGGGGCAAGCACCTAGCCACGAGGGTGGAGGGCGCGTCCACTCCCCTGGGCGCGCCCCCCTGTCTCGTGGGCCCATAGTGGCCCCCTCCACTTATTCCTGCACCCACACACTCCATCTTCCTCCCAAAAAAATCCCCATCCAGCTCAAGCACGAGTTCTAGCTCATTTTGCTGCGATTTTCGATCTCCTTGCTCAAAGCTCCATTCACAAAACTGCTTTGGGAGATTGCTACTTGGTATGTGACTCCTCCATTGGTCCAATTAGTTTTAGTTCTAGTGCTTTATTCATTGCAAATTTTTGCTACATAGGTGACCCTGTTCTTGAGCTTGCATGTCAAATTTATGAGGTCCCCAAGTAATTCTAATACATGATATAGGATCTAGGCACTTGTGGGAGTAGTTGCTATCAATCTTGTTTAGTTTGATCCACTTTTATATTGAAGTTACTAAAAATTTCAGAAATTTTTCACAGAAAGAAATATGTCTAGGAGAATGTACCAAGGTGGTTCCTCAACAAAGAGAGGACCTAGGCGTGCTATGCGTGAGCAAGACAATGAACCACCAAGGGAAACTGAGGTGCGGCCTTGTGAATGGCCGTCAGAAGAGTTTATGGTTAATGCATGCATCAAGGATGAATTTGACACTGATACGTCCATTTTGCATCATGCTTTTATATCAATATTTATTGCATTATGGGTTGTTATTACACATAATATCTCAATACTTATGGCTATTCTCTCTTATTTTACAAGGTTTACCATGAAGAGGGGGAACGCCGGCACCTAGAATTCTGCCTGGAAAAGGAGCAAAATTGGAAACCTATTGTGCACAGCTCCAAAAAACCTGAAACTCCACGGAAGTCAGTTTTGGAATTAATAAGAATTATTGAGCGAAGAAACTACTAGAGGGGGCCCACACCCAGGCCAGGAGGGTGGGGGGCGCGCCCACCCCTACTGGGCGCGCCCCCTGTCTCCTGGGCCCCCTGGTGGCCCTCCGGTGCCCATCTTCTGCTATATGAAGGCTTTTACCCTGAAAAAAATAGAGGCAAGCTTACGGGACAAAACTCCGCCGCCACGAGGCGGAACCTTGGCGGAACCAATCTAGAGCTCCGACAGAGCTATTCTGCCGGAAAAACTTCCCTCCGGGAGGGGGAAATCATCACCGTTGTCATAACCAACGATCCTATCATCGGGAGGGGATCAATCTCCATCAACATCTTCACCAGCACCATCTCCTCTCAAAACCCTAGTTCATCTCTTGTATCAAAACCACAAATTGGTACCTGTGGGTTGCTAGTAGTGTTGATTACTCCTTGTAGTTGATGCTAATTGGTTTACTTGGTGGAAGATCATATGTTCAGATCCTTAATGCATATTATTACTCCTCTGATTATGAACATGAATATGCTTTGTGAGTAGTTACATTTGTTCCTGAGGACATGGGTGAAGTCTTGCTATTAGTAGTCATGTGAATTTGGTATTCGTTCGATATTTTGATGAGATGTATGTTGTCTTTCCTCTAGTGGTGTTATGTGAACGTCGACTACATGACACTTCACCAGTATTTGGGCCTAGAGGAAGGCATTGGGAAGTAATAAGTAGATGATGGGTTGCTAGAGTGACAGAAGCTTAAACCCTAGGTTATGCATTGCTTCGTAAGGGGCTGATTTGGATCCATATATTTAATGTTGTGGTTAGGTTTACCTTAATACTTCTTTTGTAGTTGTGGATGCTTGTAATAGGGGTTAATCATAAGTGGGATGCTTGTCCAAGTAAGGGCAGTACCCAAGCACCGGTCCACCCACATATCAAATTATCAAAGTACCGAACGCGAATCATATGAGCGTGATGAAAACTAGCTTGATGATAATTCCCATGTGTCCTCGGGAGCTCTTTTCTCATTATAAGAAATTGTCCAGGCTTGTCCTTTGCTACAAAAAGGATTCGGCCACCTTGCTGCACTTTATTTACTTTCATTGCTTGTTACTCGGTACAATTTATCTTATCACAAAACTATCTGTTACCTACAATTTCAGTGCTTGCAGAGAAAACCTTACTGAAAACCGCTTGTCATTTCCTTCTGCTCCTCGCTGGGTTCGACACTCTTACTTATCGAAAGGACTATGATAGATCCCCTATACTTGTGGGTCATCAAGACTCTTTTCTGGCGCCGTTGCCGGGGAGTGAAGCGCCTTTGCTGAGTGGAACTTGGTAAGGAAACATTTATATAGTGTGCTGAAATTTTCTGTCACTTGTTACTATGGAAACTAATCCTTTGAGGGGCTTGTTCGGGGTATCTTCACCCTGACCAGAAGATCAAAGAGTTGCTCCTCAACCTACTGAACCTACTGAAAATATTTACTTTGAGATTCCTTCGGGTATGATAGAGAAACTGCTAGCTAATCCATTTGCAGGAGATGGAACATTGCATCCCGATTTACACCTTATCTTTGTGGATGAAGTTTGTGGATTGTTTAAGCTTGCAGGTATTCCCGATGATGTTGTCAAAAGGAAGGTCTTCCCATTATCTTTGAAGGGGGATGCATTGACATGGTATAGGCTATGTGATGATACGGGATCTTGGAATTATAAACGATTGAAGTTGGAATTTCACCAGAAGTTCTATCCTATGCATCTTGTTCATCGTGATCATAATTACATATATAATTTCTGGCCTCACGAAGGAGAAAGCATCGCTCAAGCTTGGGGGAGGCTTAAGTCAATGTTATATTCATGCCCCAATCATGAGCTCTCCAGAGAAATGATTATTCAAAAAATGTATGCTCGTCTTTCTCCCAATGATCGCAACATGCTCGATACTTCCTATGCTGGTTCTTATATGCTGAAGACTATTGAATTCAAATGGGACTTATTGGAAAGAATTAAACACAACTCTGAAGATTGGGGTTCCGGCGATGGTAAGGAGTCAGGTATGACACCTAAGTTTGATTGTGTTAAATCTTTTATGGATACCGATGCTTTTCGTGGATTTAGCGCTAAGTATGGACTTGACTCTGAGATAGTGGCTTCATTCTGTGAATCTTTTGCTACTCACGTTGATCTCCCTAAGGAGAAGTGGTTTAAATACAATCCTCCCGTTGAAGTAAAAGTAGTTGCACCTATTACAGTTGAAGAAAAGACTGTCACTTATAGTGATCCTATTGTTCCTACTACTTATGTTGAGAAACCTCCTTTTCCTGTTAGGATAAAGGATTGTGCTAAAACTTCAACTGTTGTTCGTAAGAGTAATACTAGGACTGATACACCTCCTGAGCAAATTAAAGTTGAACCTAGTATTGCTATGGTTAAAGATCTCTTGGATGATGATTTAGATGGGCATGTTATTTATTTCTGTGGTGAGACTGCCAATATTGCTAGACCAGATGCTAAGATACACAGACCTATTGTAGGCATACCTGTTATTTCTGTTAAAATAGGAGATCATTGTTATCATGGCTTATGTGATATGGGTGCTAGTGCTAGTGCAATACCCTATGACTTATATAAAGAAATTATGCATGATATTGCACCCACTGAAATGGAAGATATAGATGTTACTATTAAGCTTGCTAATAGGGATACTATTAAGCCTTTTGGGATTGTTAGAGATGTTGAAGTCTTGTGTGGGAAGGTTAAATATCCTGCTGATTTCCTTGTTCTTGGTTCCACACAAGATGACTTTTGTCCCATTATTTTTGGTAGACCCTTCTTGAATATTGTTAATGCTAGGATTGATTGTGAAAAGGATACTGTTATGATTGGCTTAGAGAATGTGTCTCATGAGTTTAATTTTGCTAAGTTTCGTAGACAACCTCGTGATAGAGAATCACCTAGTAAGGATGAGATTATTGGTCTTGCTTCTATTGTCGTGCCTCCTACTGATCCGTTAGAACAATACTTGCTAGACCATGAAAATGATATGTTTATGAAGGAAAGACGGGAAATAGATGAGGTGTTCCTTCAACAGGAACCTATTCTGAAACACAACCTACCCGTTGAAATTCTAGGGGTTCCCCCTCCACCCAAGGGTGATCCCGTGTTTGAACTCAAACCATTACCTGATAATCTTAAGTATGCTTATCTTGATGAAAAGAAAATATATCCTGTTATTATTAGTGCTAACCTTTCAGAGCAAGAAGAAGAAAGATTATTGAAAACTCTGAAGAAGCACCGTGCTGCTATTGGATATACCCTGGATGATCTTAAGGGCATTAGTCCCACGTTATGCCAACACAAAATTAATTTGGAGGACGATGCCAAACTAGTTAGAGATCCTCAACGACGATTGAATCCTAAGATGAAAGAAGTGGTAAGGAAGGAGATACTAAAGCTCCTTGAGGCAGGTATAATTTATCCCGTTGCTGATAGTGATTGGGTAAGCCGTTTCCGTTGTGTTCCTAAAAAAGGGAGGTATTACTGTCGTTCCTAATGATAAAGATGAATTGATCCCGCAAAGAATTATTACAGGTTATAGGATGGTAATTGATTTCCGTAAATTAAATAAAGCTACTAAGAAAGATCATTACCCTTTACCTTTTATCGATCAAATGCTAGAAAGACTATCCAAACACACACATTTCTACTTTCTAGATGGTTATTCTGGTTTCTCTCAAATACCTGTGTCAGCGAAGGATCAATCAAAAACTACTTTTACTTGCCCTTTCGGTACTTTTGCTTATAGATGTATGCCTTTTGGTTTATGTAATGCACCTGCTACCTTTCAAAGATGTATGATGGCTATATTATCTGACTTTTGTGAAAAGATTTGTGAGGTATTCATGGATGATTTCTCCGTCTATGGATCCTCTTTTGATGATTGCTTGAGCAACCTTGATCGAGTTTTGCAGAGATGCGAAGACATTAGTCTTGTCTTGAATTGGAAAAAGTGCCACTTTATGGTTAATGAAGGCATTGTCTTGGGGAATAAGATTTCTGAGACAGGTATTGAAGTTGATAAAGCTAAAGTTGACGCTATTGAGAAGATGCCATGTCCCAAGGACATAAAAGGTATAAGAAGTTTCCTTGGTCATGCCGGTTTTTATAGGAGGTTCATTAAGGAATTTTCTAAAATCTCTAGGCCTCTGACTAATTTATTGCAAAAAGATATTCCTTTTGTCTTTGATGATGATTGTGTAGAAGCCTTTGAAATACTTAAGAAAGCTTTGATCACTGCACCTATTGTTCAGCCACCTAATTGGAACTTACCCTTTGAAATTATGTGTGATGCTAGTGATTATGATGTAGGTGATGTTCTAGGGCAAAGAGTTGATAAGAAATTGAATGTTATCCAGTATGCTAGTAAGACTCTTGACACTGCCCAGAGAAATTATGCTACTACTGAAAAAGAGTTCTTAGCAGTTGTGTTTGCATGTGATAAGTTTAGACCTTATATTGTTGATTCCAAAGTTACTATTCACACTAATCATGCTGCTACTAAATATCTTATGGAAAAGAAAGATGCTAAGCCTAGACTCATTAGATGGGTTCTCTTGCTCCAAGAATTTGATTTGCATATTATTGATAGAAAGGCAGCTGAGAACCCCGTTGCAGACAACTTGTCTAGCTTAGAGAATGTTCTTGATGACCCACTGCCTATTGATGATAGCTTTCCTGATGAACAATTAGCGGTCATTAATGCTTCTCGTACTGCTCCTTGGTATGCTGACTATGCTAATTACATTGTTGCTAAATTTATACCACCTAGTTTCACATACCAGCAAAAGAAAAAGTTCTTTTATGATTTAAGACATTACTTCTGGGATGACCCATACCTTATAAAGAAGGAGTTGATGGTGTTATTAGACGTTGTGTACCCGAGCATGAACAGGAACAGATCCTACGCAAGTGTCACTCTGAATCATATGGAGGACACCACACTGGAGATAGAACTGCGCATAAGGTATTGCAATCTGGTTTTTATTGGCCTACTCTCTTCAAAGATGCTCGTAAGTTTGTCTTATCTTGTGATGAATGTCAAAGAATTGGTAGTATTAGTAGACGTCAAGAAATGCCTATGAATTATTCTCTTGTTATTGAACCATTTGATGTTTGGGGCTTTGATTATATGGGACCTTTTCCTACCTCTAATGGTTACACACATAGTTTAGTTGATGTTGATTATGTTACTAAGTGGGTAGAAGCTATTCCAACTAGTAGTGTTGATCATAACACTTCTATTAAGATGCTTAAAGAAGTTATTTTTCCGAGGTTTGGAGTCCCTAGATATCTTATGACTGATGGTGGTTCACATTTTATTCATGGTGCTTTCCGTAAGATGCTAGCTAAGTATGATGTTAATCACAGAATCGCATCTCCTTATCACCCACAGTCTAGTGGTCAAGTAGAGTTGAGCAATAGAGATCTCAAATTAATTTTACAAAATTCTATGAATAGATCTAGAAAGAATTGGTCCAAGCAAGTTGATGATGCATCATGGGCCTATAGAACTGCATACAAAAATCCTATGGGTATGTCTCCGTATAAGATGGTTTATGGAAAAGCATGTCACTTACCTCTTGAACTTGAACATAAAGCATATTGGGTTATTAAAGAGTTCAACTATGACTTCAAACTTGCCGGCGATAAGAGGTTATTTAATATTAGCTCACTTAATGAATGGAGAACCCAAGCCTATGAGAACGCCAAGCTATTCAAAGAAAAGGTCAAACGCTGGCATGATAAAAGGATACAGAAGCGTGAGTTTAACGTAGGTGATTATGTGTTACTATTCAACTCTCGTTTAAGATTTTTTGCAGGAAAACTTCTCTCTAAATGGGAAGGTCCTTACGTTATCGAGGAGGTCTATCATTCCGGTGCCATAAAAATTGACAACTTCGAAGGAACAAGTCCGAGAGTGGTGAATGGTCAAAGAATTAAACATTATATCTCACGCAATCCTATCAATGTTGAAACTAATATTATTGAAGTAACCCCGGAGGAATATATAAGGGACACTTTCCAGAACGTTCCAGACTCCGAAAAGGAATAGGTATGTGGTACGGTAAGTAAACCGACTCCAAAACAATTCTAATGGCAATTTTTATCAGTTTTGGAATATTTAAGAATTTCGGAAAGAAAGAAGTAATCCGGGAAGGACACGAGGCCTCCACGAGGGTGGAGGGCGCGCCCCCCTGTCTCGTGGCCACCTCGTGTGCCTTCCGGACTCTGTTTTCTTGCATGTTACGTATTTTGATCGGTAAAAATTCATTATATAATTTCCCGAAGGTTTTGACCACTGTATCACGCAAAACTCCTCTGTTTTCGTTTCGAGCTGTTTTTTTGACAGATCTAGAGCACCATGATGTCGCCCTCCTTCAACAATGAAGACAAGGACGCTTGGCTATTGGAGATAGAGCTGAAAAGAGAAGAACCGGAGGAGATCAACAAGGATGAAGGGATCAAGAAGGCCATGGAGGATCAAGCTCCGGCGGTGGAAGAAGAAAACATCCCTTAACCTTTACCTAACCTCTTTACTCCAACTGAGATTGAAGCTTTCAAGATGATTGAGTTAGCTCGCATACAAAACAAGTACCTCACACAGGAGAATATTTTGTTGAAGGATCATATCGCCGGACTCAAGGGCATTATCCGCAAGTTGGAGGAGATTTTACGCTCGATGTGCGATTATCCACCATCATCATCACCACCTTCATCAGCTCCGAGGACATAACCACATGGGTATGGGCACTCCCCTTGGCAACTGCCAAGCTTGGGGGAGGTGCCCCGGTATCGTATCACCATCACACTCCTATCTTTATCGTTTTATTTAGTTTGATCCTTTTAGTAGCATCTTGATCTAGTAGATTGAAGTTTTAGTATCAAGTAGCTTTGAGTTTTGCTTTGTGATCTCTTTTTGTAATCGAGTCCATGAGCTATCTATAATAAATCTTAGTGTTGAGTCAAGGGCTTTGCTATCTTGCCATGATCTTGAGAAAGTAGAAAGAATAAAAAGAATAAAAGAGTTCATATTGATCTTGTAATGACTTTAAACATAAAAAGTATGAGGCATAAAAGTTGTTGAGAGTTGACAAACGTAGTTTTGGTCATCGTTGCAATTAATAGGAAGTAATAAGGAAAGAGAGGTTTTCACATGCAAATATACTATCTTGGACATCTTTTATGATTGTGAGCACTCATTAAGTATGACATGCTAAAAGAGTTGATGTTGGACAAGGAAGACAACATAATGGTTTATGTTTTCTCACATCTCAGTTAAAGTATACTGTCATTGATCTTCCCAACATGTTGAGCTTGCCTTTCCCCCTCATGCTAGCCAAATTCCTTGCACCAAGTAGAGATACTACTTGTGCTTCCAAATATCCTTAAACCAGTTTTGCCATGAGAGTCCACCATACCTACCTATGGATTGAGTAAGATCCTTCAAGTAAGTTGTCATGTTGCAGGCAATAAAAATTGATCTCTAAATATGTATGACTTACTAGTGCAGAGAAAATAAGCTTTATACGATCTTGTTGTGGAAGCAATAAAAGCGACGAACTGCATAATAAAGGTCCATACACAAGTGGCAATATAAAGTGACGTTCTTTTGCATTAAGATTTTATGCATCCAACCCTAAAGCACATGATAACCTCTGCTTCCCTCTGCGAAGGGCCTATCTTTTACTTTATGTTTTTACTTTATGCTTGAGTCAAGGTGATCTTCACCTTTCCCTTTTTCATTTTATCCTTTGGCAAGCTCCTCGTGTTTGAAAGATCTTGATATATATATAATATATATATATATCCAATTGGATGTAAGTTAGCATGAATTATTATTGTTGACATAACCCAAAGGTGAATACGTTGGGAGGCAACACAATAAGCCCCTATCTTTCTCAGTGTCCGGTTGAAACTCCATAACCACAAGTACTGCATGAGTGTTAGCAATTGTAGAAGACTACATGATAGTTGAGTATGTGGACTTGCTGAAAAGCTCTATTCTTGACTCTTTCTGATGTTATGATAAATTGCAATTGCTTCAATGACTGAGATTATAGTTTGTTAGTTCCCAATGAAGTTTCTGAACCATACTTGACATTGTGAATTGATCGTTACTTGAACATAAGAAATCATATGATAAAATCTAATTATGTTGCTGTTATAAGAATGATCATGATGCCCTCATGTCCGTATTTTATTTTTATCGACACCTCTATCTCTAAACATGTGGACATATTTTTCGATTTCGGCTTCCGCTTGAGGACAAGCGAGGTCTAAGCTTGGGGGAGTTGATATGTGCATTTTGCATCATGCTTTTATATCAATATTTATTGCATTATGGGCTGTTATTACACATTATATCTCAATACTTATGGCTATTCTCTCTTATTTTATAAGCTTTACCATGATGAGGGGGAATGCTGGCAGCTGGAATTCTCGCTGGAAAAGGAGCAAATATTGGAAACCTATTCTGCACAGCTCCAAAAATCCTGAAACTCCATGGAAGTCAGTTTTGGAATTAATAAGAATCATTGAGCGAAGAAACTACTAGAGGGGGCCCACACCGAGGCTAGGAGGGTGGGGGGGCGCCCACCCCTACTGGGCGCGCCCCTATCTCCTGGCCCCCCTGGTGGCCCTCCGGTGCCCATCTTCTACTATATGAAGGCTTTTACCCTGGAAAAAATTAGAGGCAAGCTTACGGGACAAAACTCCGCCGCCACGAGGCGGAACCTTGGCGGAACCAATCTAGAGCTCTGGCAGAGCTATTCTGCCGTGGAAACTTCCCTCTGGGAGGGGGAAATCATCACCATCGTCATCGCCAACGATCCTCTCATCGGGAGGGGGTCAATCTCCATCAACATCTTCACCAGCACCATCTCCTCTCAAAACCCTAGTTCATCTCTTGTATCCAATCTTGTATCAAAACCACAAATTGGTACCTGTGGGTTGCTAGTAGTGTTGATTACTCCTTGTAGTTGATGCTAATTGATTTACTTGGTGGAAGATCATATGTTCAAATCCTTAATGCATATTATTACTCCTCTGCTTATGAACATGAATATGCTTTGTGAGTAGTTACGTTTGTTCCTGAGGACATGGGTGAAGTCTTGCTATTAGTAGTCATGTGAATTTGGTTTCGTTCGATATTTTGATGAGATGTATGTTGTCTTTCCTCTAGTGGTGTTATGTGAACATCGACTACATGACACTTCACCAGTATTTGGGCCTAGAGGAAGGCATTGGGAAGTAATAAGTAGATGATGGGTTGCTAGAGTGACAGAAGCTTAAACCCTAGTTTATGCGTTGCTTCGTAAGGGGCTGATTTGGATCCATATGTTTAATGTTGTGGTTAGGTTTACCTTAGTACTTCTTTTGTAGTTGTGGATGCTTGCAATAGGGGTTAATCATAAGTGGGATGCTTGTCCAAGTAAGGGCAGTACCCAAGCACCGGTCCACCCACATATCAAATTATCAAAGTACCGAACGCGAATCATATGAGCATGATGAAAACTAGCTTGACGATAATTCCCATGTGTCCTCGGGAGCTCTTTTCTCGTTATAAGAAATTGTCTAGGCTTGTCCTTTGCTACAATAAGGATTGGTCCACCTTGCTGCACTTTATTTACTTTCATTGCTTGTTACTCGTTACAATTTATCTTATCACAAAACTATCTGTTACCTACAATTTTAATGCTTGCAGAGAAAACCTTACTGAAAACCGCTTGTCATTTCCTTCTGCTCCTCATTGGGTTCGACACTCTTACTTATCAAAAGGACTACGATAGATCCCCTATACTTGTGGGTCATCAGACGCATATGTGCGTAATGCCGATCTTGAGGACTTCATACAAGATAAGTGTCCTTGGTACTACCAATTGACTGATTCATTTGTGAGAAGGTTTAAATTTACATCTTCGTGTAATTCTTAGAATGTCCTGTTTGATATTTATGATGAATCTTATACCATGGACCTAGAAGATTTTACTACTGCTTGCAAACTCCCTCAGTGGGGCAATGTTCATGAACCCCACAAATCTGAATATAAAGACTTTCTCGCTAGTATCACTGTGGGAGAATCTAGGGATATAGCACAAGCTACCATAGGGAGCATTCATTTTCCTGCTATACATTATTTTGCTCTCTTCATTGGTAGATGCATTAACGGTAAAGATGAAGCATGTCACATGTGTGTCCCTGGTCTTTGTGTCCTCAAGAGTGCTGTATTAGGTAATAAAGATTACAACTTGGGGGCAATAGTTGCACGTAGGTTGCATAATAATGGTATATCTAGAGATTTATTTGGAGGAATTTATGCGACCCGTGTTGCTAATTATCTTGGTATATCTCCACGAGAGGGTGATATTGAGTTGCCTGTTGCTTATTTAGATTTTGTCGCTATGGTCAGGCACCGTTTTCTTGTGAGGAATGAACAATTCCTTCAGTATCGACTAATCTTTGACAGACGTCGCGCTGTCCATGTTAGTCTCCCTACTCCTTCCCTTTTTGATTACCAGGCAAAACGAAGATAGGTTGTTACCAGGGGGAGGCATCCGAACACGAGGGGAGAGCGGAGGCAGCTCGCCAACATGCCGCAGCTCAGGATGCATTGGCTGCTGCATCTCAGTACGATCCCAGTTATAACTTCGGATATCAGCCAGGCTATCCTTGGTATTAGACCAACTTAGGCCAAAAGCCTAAGCTTGGGGGAGTACGTATTTCTCACCGACTTTACATTCATGTTCACACACTATTCTAGTTGTCGGTGCTCATACTCTTTCATTGTATTATCCATGCTAGTTTAATTTATTTTTCTAGCTTTCTTCTTGTGTGTTTTATAAACCTTAAGAAAAACCAAAAAAATTAGTTAGTTTAATTTCTATGCTTGTAAGTATTAATTAAATGAAAATCCAAAAAGATTTCTCATTCTTCTTTTACTTGTTGGGAGCTCTCCCGTATAAATAGTTTTATTTCTTTTCTTTCCTTTGGGGGTCGAGAGTAGAAGACCTTAATGAAAATGTTTAGTGGCTCTCATATGCATGATTGTTGATTTAACTTAGAGCCCATATTACTTTGTCTCCTCTCGTGAATTGAATGCTTGCAGATTCCAGCTTAGTCCAAGGCACGTGCACTATTATTATTATACACACTGTTCAGTTGTGCAAGTGAAAGGAAATAATGACGATATATGATGGACTGATTGAGATGAGAAAAGCTGGTATGAACTCGACCTCTTTTGTTTTTGTAAATATGATGAGTTCATCGTTCCTGATTCAGCCTATTATGAATAAACATATTTGCAGTGACATTTAGAGATTATAGTTGCTTGTGCCATGCTTAATGAGCTAGGAGATTATAATGGTTTACCTTGCGTGCCAACATGCTATTAAAATGGTTGTGATGTGGTATGATAGGATGGTATCCTCCTTTGAATGATTCGAGTGACTTGACTTGGCACATGTTCACGCATGTAGTTGAAACAAATCAACATAGCCTTCGTGATATTTATGTTCATGGTGGATTATATCCTACTCATGCTTGCACTTGATGTTGATTAATTTTAATGCATGTTCATGACTGTTGTCGCTCTCTCAGTTGGTCACTTCCCAGTCTTTTGCTAGCCTTCACCTGTACTAAGCGGGAATACTGCTTGTGCATCCAAACTCCATAAACCCCAAAGTTATTCCATATGAGTCCACCATACCTTCCTATATGCGGTATTTACCTGCAGTTCCAAGTAAATTTGTATGTGCCAAACTCCAAACCTTCAAATGAAATTTTGTTTTGTATGCTCGAACAGCTCATGTTTCAACTAGGGTTGTCTGTATCTTCCATGCTAGGTGGGTTATTCTCAAGGGGAGTGGACTCCGCTCCTCATTCATGAGAAAATGGCTGGTAACCGGGATGCCCAGTCCCATGATCAAAAAGATCAAAGCAAATCAAAATAATTAAAACAAAACTCCCCCAAGACTGTTGTTGGTATGGACGGTACCCCGTTGTTTCGGATGGCCGTGGAGTGTACTTGTTGGTGGTGGGGGAGTATAAACTTTTACCATTCTGTTTGGGAACCGCCTATAATGTATGTAGCATGGAAGATATTGCCATCTCAGAGTTGTTGCGTTGATAGTGAAAGTATACCGCTCAAAATATTATTCATCTCTATTTTAAAATCGAGCTCTGGCACCTCTACAAATCCATGCTTCCCTCTACGAAGGGCCTATCTATTTACTTTTATGTTTGACTCTCCCTGGTAATCGCTCTATCCAAGCTTTGATAGTTTTGACTACAACGGTTGTCGGTCACCACCTGTTGCTGGGTAAGAACTGGTAAGAATTTGAGATTCGCTTGACAGATTTGTGACACTCCACCACCACCATATTCCAGTAGTCTGTAGGATCATATTCTTGTCTGTTTCTATTGCTGCTAACTATGGCAGGAACACAAGCCGACGAGATTGACTGGGAGAACATGGTGAAAAAGGAGCTTCATGATAAGTTTCATCAAATGTTGGGTCAACAGGTGGAAGACGTGATGGCCAGCTTTGGAAAGGCATTGGAGAGGATGGATGACATTGAGAAGACAATTGACACCAAGTTGGACACCAAGTTCAATGAATTACTCAAACGTCTCCCACAACCAGTTCTACGCCGCGATACAGCAGGGCGAGCACAACGTGTTCCTATTGAGCCAGGACAAAATTCTGGTGCCGCTGCTACTGCTGTTGGTGCTTCTGTAGCTCCTACTGCTACTCCAGAGATGGAGGACTATTACGAGGATGAGGTTGATCAAAATTAGAACTACGTGCAGCCACCAGCACCACCACCAGCAGGTCGACCTCATGTATTTATTCGCAACGGTAGGCCTACACCACCACCTCAGGTACGAGATCATGACCATGTTCCTAAACTGAAATTGGATATTCCACCATTTGAGGGTAGATACATTCCTGATGTATATCTTACTTGGGAGTTAGAAACTGAACAGCGTTTTACATGTTTACAATATCCCGAGGAGAGACGGGTTGCTACTGCGGTTTGTTCTTTCACTATTTTTGCATGTGTATGGTGGTCTGAACATTGTAGATTATATCCTATTCCAGCTACTTGGGCTGCTTTGAAAACTGCTATGCGTACTCGTTGGGTTCCACCATATTATCAACGTGAATTGCTTCAAAAATTGTAGCATTTAAGACAAGGAAAAAAATCTGTAGAAGAATATTATCAGGAATTACAAACTGGCATGATTAGATGTGGTATTGTTGAGGAGAATGAAGCTATGCTTGCACATTTTATGGGTGGATTAAAAAGAGAGATTCAGACCATTCTAGAGTATAAGGAGTATACTAATATCACTCGTTTATTCCATCTTGCTTGTAAAGCTGAACGTGAAGTGCAGGATCGACAAGCATTGGCGCGAACTAACTTTTCTGCAGGCCGACTTCATCATGGACACCGCGTGCATCTTCTACTTCAACTGCACCAGCACCTCCATCAGGTGCCACCTTCAGCCGTGATACAAGAAAGCAGGCACAACCACCATTATCTGCCAAGAGCGCACCTGTCGGGCCTGCACAGAGTTCTTCTTCTTCCATGGCATCAACAGGGCACACAAGTGATATTATTTGTCGTCGTTGTAAGGGAAGAGGTCATTATGCGAGAGAATGCAAATATCAGCGTGTGATGATTGCTACTGAGGATGGTGGGTATGAGTCCGCTAGTGACTATGATGAGGAGACATTGGCTCTTATTACACGTGAAGAACATGGTGGAGATGATTCTGATCATGAGACGCAATACATGGCTCCTGAAGATGTTGACAGGTATGAATGTTTAGTTGCTCAACGTGTTTTGAGTGTGCAGGTCACACAAGCTGAGCAAAATCAGAGACACAATTTGTTCCATACAAAGGGAGTTGTGAAGGAACATTCTGTGTGTGTCATCATAGACGGAGGGAGCCGCAACAACTTGGCTAGCATGGAGATGGTGGAGAAGCTCTCTCTCACCACAAGACCACATCCACATCCTTACTACATCCAATGGTTAAACAACAGCGGCAAGGTTAAGGTAACACATACTGTTCGTGTGCATTTTAGTATCTCTACATATGCTAATTATGTTGATTGTGATGTGGTACATATGCAAGCATGTTCCTTATTACTTGGTCGACCATGGCAATTTGATAAAAATTCTGTACACCATGGTAGAAACAATCAGTATACTCTTGTTCATAAGGATAAAAATATTACTTTACTTCCTATGACTCCTGATTCCATTTTGAAAGATGATATTAATAGAGCTAATAAAGCAAGACAGGAGAAGAATAAGAGTGAAAATGAGATTGTGGAATTTGAGCAACAAATGAGGCCTAATAATAAACCATCTAGTGTTGTTTCTCAAATTAAATTGAAAAGTGCATGTTTACTTGCCACCAAATCTGATATTGATGAGCTAGATTTCAGCAAATCTGTTTGCTATGCTTTTGTGTGCAAAGAGGCATTATTTTCATTCGAGGACGTGCCTTCCTCTTTGCCTACTGCTGTCACTAACATTTTGCAGGAGTTCGCTGACGTCTTTCCACAAGACATGCCACCGGGATTACCGCCTATTCGAGGGATTGAGCATCAGATTGACTTAATTCCCGGTGCTTCATTGCCAAACCATGCGCCATACCGTACCAATTCAGAGGAGACAAAGGAGATTATGCGTCAAGTACAGGAGCTTCACGACAAAGGTTATATATGCGACTCCCTTAGTCCTTGTGTTGTTCCTATTATTCTAGTGCCGAAAAAGGATGGTACATCGCGTATGTGTGTTGATTGTGTTGGGGAACGTTGCATAAAATAAAATTTTCCTACGTTCACCAAGATCCATCTATGAGTTCATCTAGCAACGAGAGAGAGAGATGCATCTACATACCCTTGTAGATCGCGTGCGGAAGCGTTCAAGAGAACGTGGTTGAGGTAGTCGTTCTCGTCGTGATCCTATCACCGGAGATCCTAGCGCCAAACGGACGGCACCTCCGTGTTCAACACACGTACGGTCAGCGTGATGTCTCCTCCGTCTTGATCCAGCAAGGGGGAAGGAAAGGTTGATGAAGATCCAGCAGCACGACGGCGTGGTGGTGGATGCAGCAGGGCTCCGGCAGGGCTTCGCCAAGCAACTACGAGAGGAGGAAGAGGTGTAGCAGGGGAAGGGAGGCGCCAAGACTCAGGGTGCGGCTGCCCTCCCTCCCCCCTCCTTTATATAGGCCCCTTGGGGGGCGCCGGCCCTGGAGATGGGAATCTCCCAAGGGGGCGGCGGCCAAGGGGGGTGGAGTGCCCCCCAAGGCAAGTGGTGTGCCCCCCACCCTAGGGTTTCCAACCCTAGGCGCAGGGGGGGGCCAAGGCGGGCGCACCAACCCACTAGGGGCTGGTTCCCCTCCCACTTCAGCCCACGGGGCCCTCCGGGATAGGTGGCCCCACCCGGTGGACCCCCGGGACCCTTCCGGTGGTCCCGGTACAATACCGGGTGACCCCGAAACTTTCCCAATGGCCGAACAGCACTTCCTATATTTAATTCTTTACCTCCGAACCATTCCGGAACTCCTCGTGACGTCCGGGATCTCATCCGGGACTCTGAACAACATTCGGTTTGCTGCATACTCATATTCATACAACCCTAGCGTCATCGAACCTTAAGTGTGTAGACCCTACGGGTTCGGGAGACATGCAAACATGACCGAGACGGCTCTCTGGTCAATAACCAACAGCGGGATCTGGATACTCATGTTGGCTCCCACATACTCCTCGATGATCTCATCGGATGAACCACGATGTCGAGGATTCAAGCAACCCGTTCAATCTCGTTGCCGGCAAGTCACTTTACTCGTACCGTAATGCATGATCCCGTGACCAGACACTTGGTCACTTTGAGCTCATTATGATGATGCACTACCGAGTGGGCCCAATGATACCTCTCCGTCATGCGGAGTGACAAATCCCAGTCTTGATCCGTGTCAACCCAACGGACACTTTCGGAGATACCTGTAGTGCACCTTTATAGTCACCCAGTTACGTTGTGACGTTTGGTACACCCAAAGCACTCCTACGGTATCCGGGAGTTACACGATCTCATGGTCTAAGGAAAAGATACTTGACATTGGAAAAGCTCTAGCAAAACAAACTACACGGTCTTGTGCTATGCTTAGGATTGGGTCTTGTCCATCACATCATTCTCCTAATGATGTGATCCCGTTATCAACGACATCCAATGTCCATAGTCAGGAAACCATGACTATCTGTTGATCAACGAGCTAGTCAACTAGAGGCTCACTAGGGACATGTTGTGATCTATGTATTCACATGTGTATTACGATTTCCGGACAATACAATTATAGCATGAATAAAAGACAATTATCATGAACAAGGAAATATAATAATAATCCTTTTATTATTGCCTCTAGGGCATATTTCCAACAGTCTCCCACTTGCACTAGAGTCAATAATCTAGTTACATTGTGATGAATCGAACACCCATAGAGTTCTGGTGTTGATCATGTTTTGCTCGCGGAAGATGTTTAGTCAACGGATCTGCGACATTCAGATCCGTATGTACTTTGCAAATATCTATGTCTCCATCTTGAACATTTTCACGGATGGAGTTGAAACGACGCTTGATGTGCCTGGTCTTCTTGTGAAACCTGGGCTCCTTGGCAATGGCAATAGCTCCAGTGTTGTCACAGAAGAGAGTGATCGGCCCCGACGCATTGGGTATGACTCCTAGGTCGGTGATGAACTCCTTCATCCATATTGCTTCATGCGCTGCCTCCGAGGCTGCCATGTACTCCGCTTCACATGTAGATCCCGCCACGACGCTCTGCTTGCAACTGCACCAGCTTACTGCTCCACGATTCAACATATACACATATCTGGTTTGTGACTTAGAGTCATCCAGATCTGTGTCGAAGCTCGCATCGACGTAAACCTTTACGACGAGCTCTTCGTCACCTCCATAAACGAGAAACATGTCCTTTGTCCTTTTCAGGTACTTCAGGATATTCTTGACCGTTGTCCAGTGTTCCTTGCCGGGATTACTTTGGTACCTTCCTACCAAACTTACGGCAAGGTTTACATCAGGTCTGGTACACAACATGGCATACATAATAGATCCTATGGTTGAGGCAGAGGGGATGACACTCATCTCTTCTTTATCTTTTGTCGTGGTCGGGCATTGAGCCGAGCTCAATCTCACACCTTGCAATACAGGCAAGAACCTTTTCTTGGACTGATCCATTTTGAACTTCTTCAAAATCTTATCAAGGTATGTGCTTTGTGAAAGACCTATGAGGCGTCTCGATCTATCCCTATAGATCTTGATGCCTAATATGTAAGCAGCTTCTCCAAGGTCCTTCATTGAAAAACACTTATTCAAGTAGGCCTTAATGCTGTCCAAGAATTCTATATCATTTCCCATCAAAAGTATGTCATCTACATATAATATGAGAAATGCTACAGAGCTCCCACTCACTTTCTTATAAATGCAGGCTTCTCCATAAGTCTGCATAAACCCAAACGCTTTGATCATCTCATCAAAGCGAATGTTCCAACTCCGAGATGCTTGCACCAGCCCATAAATGGATCGCTGGAGCTTGCATACTTTGTTAGCATTCTTAGGATCGACAAAACCTTCCGGCTGCATCATATACAGCTCTTCCTTAAGATAACCGTTAAGGAATGCCGTTTTGACGTCCATCTGCCATATCTCATAATCATAGTATGCGGCAATTGCTAACATGATTCGGACGGACTTAAGCTTCGCTACGGGAGAGAAAGTCTCATCGTAGTCAACTCCTTGAACTTGCCGATAACCCTTAGCGACAAGTCGAGCTTTATAGATGGTGACATTACCATCCGCGTCCGTCTTCTTCTTAAAGATCCATTTGTTTTCTATCGCTCGCCGATCATCGGGCAAGTCAGTCAAAGTCCATACTTTGTTTTCATACATGGATTCTATCTCGGATTGCATGGCTTCTAGCCATTTGTTGGAATCTGGGCCCGCCATCGCTTCTTCATAGTTCGAAGGTTCACCGTTGTCTAACAACATGATTTCCAGGACAGGGTTGCCATACCACTCTGGTGTGGAACGAGTCCTTGTGGACCTACGAAGTTCAGTAGCAACTTGATCCGAAGTACCTTGATCATCATCATTAATTTCCTCTCCAGTTGGTGTAGGCACCACAGGAACATTTTCCTGAGCTGCACTACTTTCCGGTTCAAGAGGCAGTACTTCATCGAGTTCTACTTTCCTCCCACTTACTCCTTTCGAGAGAAACTCTTTTTCCAGAAAGGATCCGTTCTTGGCAACAAAGATCTTGCCTTCGGATCTAAGGTAGAAGGTATACCCAATGGTTTCCTTAGGGTATCCTATGAAGACGCATTTTCCGACTTGGGTTCGAGCTTTTCAGGTTGAAGTTTCTTGACATAAGCATCGCATCCCCAAACTTTTAGAAACGACAGCTTAGGTTTCTTCCCAAACCATAATTCATACGGTGTCGTCTCAACGGATTTAGACGGTGCCCTATTTAAAGTGAATGTAGCTGTCTCTAGAGCGTATCCCCAAAATGATAGCGGTAAATTGGTAAGAGACATCATAGATCGCACCATATCCAATAGAGTGCGATTACAATGTTCGGACACACCGTTATGCTGAGGTGTTCCAGGTAGCATGAGTTGTGAAACGATTCCACATTTTCTTAAGTGTGTACCAAATTTGTGACTTAAATATTCTCCTCCACGATCTGATCGTAAGAATTTTATCTTTCGTTCACGTTGATTCTCTACCTCATTCTGAAATTCCTTGAATTTTTCAAAGGTCTCAGACTTGTGTTTCATCAAGTAGACATACCCATATCTACTCAAGTCATCAATGAGAGTGAGAACATAACGATATCCTCCGCGAGCCTCAACGCTCATTGGACCGCACACATCGGTATGTATGATTTCCAATAAGTTGGTTGCTCGCTCCATTGTTCCGGAGAACGGAGTCTTGGTCATTTTGCCCATGAGGCATGGTTCGCATGTGTCAAATGATTCATAATCGAGAGACTCTAAAAGTCCATCAGCATGGAGCTTCTTCATGCGCTTGACACCAATGTGACCAAGGCGGCAGTGCCACAAGTATGTGGGACTATCGTTATCAACTTTACATCTTTTGGTATTCACACTATGAATATGTGTAACATTACGCTCGAGATTCATTAAGAATAAACCATTGACCATCGGGGCATGACCATAAAACATATCTCTCATATAAATAGAACAACCATTATTCTCGGATTTAAATGAGTAGCCATCTCGTATTAAATGAGATCCAGATACAATGTTCATGCTCAAACTTGGCACTAAATAACAATTATTGAGGTTTAAAACTAATCTCGTAGGTAAATGTAGAGGTAGCGTGCCGACGGCGATCACATCGACCATGGAACCATTCCCGACGCGCATCGTCACCTCGTCCTTCGCCAGTCTCCGCTTATTCCGCATCTCCTGATGTGAGTTACAAATATGAATAACGGCACCGGTATCAAATACCCATGAGTTACTACGAGTACTGGTAAGGTACACATCAATTACATGTATATCACATATACCTTTAGTGTTGCCGGCCTTCTTGTCCGCTAAGTATTTGGGGCAGTTCCGCTTCCAGTGACCCTTCCCTTTGCAATAAAAGCACTCAGTCTCAGGCTTGGGTCCATTCTTTGACTTCTTCCCGGCAACTGGCTTACCGAGCGCGGCAACATCTTTGCCGTCCTTCTTGAAGTTCTTCTTACCCTTGCCCTTCTTGAACTTAGTGGTCTTATTGACCATCAACACTTGATGTTCTTTCTTGATTTCAACCTCTGCTGACTTCAGCATTGAAAATACTTCAGGAATGGTTTTCACCATCCCCTGCATATTGTACTTCATCACAAAGCTCTTGTAGCTCGGTGGGAGCGACTAAAGGATTCTGTCAATGACCGCCTCGTCCGGGAGGTTAATGTCCAGCTGGGACAGGCGGTTGTGCAACCCAGACATTTTGAGTATGTGCTCACTCACAGAACTATTTTCCTCCATCTTACAACTATAGAACTTGTCGGAGACTTCATATCTTTCGACCCGGGCGTGAGCTTGGAAAACCATTTTCAGCTCCTCGAACATCTCACATGCTCCGTGTTGCTCAAAACACTTTTGGAGCCCCGGTTCTAAGCTGTAAAGCATGCCGCACTAAACGAGGGAGTAATCATCAGCACGTGACTGCCAGGCGTTCATAACGTCTTGGTTCTCTGGGATGGGTGCTTCACCTAGCGGTCCTTCTAGGACATATGCTTTCTTGGCAGCTATGAGGATGATCCTCAGGTTCCGGACCCAGTCCGAATAGTTGCTGCCATCATCTTTCAGCTTGGTTTTCTCTAGGAACGCATTGAAGTTCATGTTTACATGAGCGTTGGCCATTTTATCTACAAGACATATTTTGCAAAGATTTTAAACTAAGTTCATGATAATTAAGTTCATCTAATCAAATTATTTAATGAACTCCCACTCAGATTTGACATCCCTCTAATCATCTAAGTGTTACACGATCCGAGTTGACTAGGCCGTGTTCGATCATCACGTGAGACGGACTAGTCATCATCGGTGAACATCTCCATGTTGATCGTATCTTCCATACGACTCATGTTCGACCTTTCGGTCTCTTGTGTTCCGAGGCCATGTCTGTACATGCTAGGCTCGTCAAGTTAACCCTAAGTGTTTTGCATGTGTAAAACTGTCTTACACCCGTTGTATGTGAACGTAAGGATCTATCACACCCGATCATCACGTGGTGCTTCGAAACGACGAACTTTAGCAACGGTGCACAGTTAGGGGGAACACTTTCTTGAAATTATTATAAGGGATCATCTTTTTTACTACCGCCGTTCTAAGTAAACAAGATGCATAAAACATAATAAACATCACATGCAATTATATAAAGTAGTGACATGATATGGCCAATATCATATAGCTCCTTCGATCTCCATCTTCGGGGCTCCATGATCATCTTCGTCACCGGCATGACACCATGATCTCCATCATCATGATCTCCATCATCGTGCCTCCATGAAGTTGATCACCAACTATTACTTCTACTACTATAGCTAACGGTTTAGCAATAAAGTAAAGTAATTACATGGCGTTAAATCATTGACACGCAGGTCATACAATAATTAAGACAACTCATATGGCTCCTGTCGGTTGTCATACTCATCGACATGCAAGTCATGATTCCTATTACAAGAACATGATCTCACACATCACAATATATCATTCATCATTCATCACAACTTCTGGCCATATCACATCACATGACAATTGCTGCAAAAACAAGTTAGACGTCCTCTAATTGTTGTTGCATCTTTTACGTGGCTGCAATTGGGTTCTAGAAAGAACATTTTCTTACCTACGAATAACCACAACGTGATTTTGTCAACTTCTATTTACCCTTCATAAGGACCCTTTTCATCGAATCCACTCCAACTAAAGTAGGAGAGACAGACACCCGCTAGCCACCTTATGCAACTAGTGCACGTCAGTCGGTGGAACCTGTCTCACGTAAGCGTACGTGTAAGGTCGGTCCGGGCCGCTTCATCCCACAATACCGCTGGAGCAAGAAAAGACTAGTAGTGGCAAGCAAGTTGACAAGATCTACGCCCACAACAGATTTGTGTTCTACTCGTGCAATAGAGAACTACACATAGACCTAGCTCATGATGCCACTGTTGGGGAACGTTGCATAAAATAAAATTTTCCTACGTTCACCAAGATCCATCTATGAGTTCATCTAGCAACGAGAGAGAGATGCATCTACATACCCTTGTAGATCGCGTGCAGAAGCGTTCAAGAGAACGGGGTTGAGGTAGTCGTTCTCGTCGTGATCCTATCACCGGAGATCCTAGCGCCGAACGGACGGCACCTCCGCGTTCAACACACCTACGGTCAGCGTGACGTCTCCTCCGTCTTGATCCAGCAAGGGGGAAGGAGAGGTTGATGAAGATCCAGCGGCACGACGGCGTGGTGGTGGATGCAGCAGGGCTCCGGCAGGGCTTCACCAAGCAACTACGGGAGGAGGAAGAGGTGTAGCAGGGGAAGGGAGGCGCCAAGACTCAGGGTGCGGCTGCCCTCCCTCCCCCCTCCTTTATATAGGCCCCCTGGGGGGGCGCCGGCCCTGGAGATGGGAATCTCCCAAGGGGGCGGCGGCCAAGGGGGTTGGAGTGCCCCCCAAGGCAAGTGGTGCCCCCCCCCCACCATAGGGTTTCCAACCCTAGGCGCAGGGGGGGCCCAAGGGGGGCACACCAGTCCACTAGGGGCTGGTTCCCCTCCCACTTCTGCCCACGGGGCCCTTCGGGATAGGTGGCCCCACCCGATGGACCCCCGGGACCCTTCCGGTGGTCCCGGTACAATATCGGGTGACCCCGAAACTTTCCCAATGGCCGAAACAGCACTTCCTATATATAATTCTTTACCTCCGGACCATTCTGGAACTCCTCGTGACGTCCGAGATCTCATCCAGGACTCCGAACAACATTCAGTTTGCTGCATACTCATATTCATACAACCCTAGCGTCACCGAACCTTAAGTGTGTAGACCCTACGGGTTCGGGAGACATGCAGACATGACCGAGACGGCTCTCCGGTCAATAACCAACAGCGGGATCTGGATACCCATGTTGGCTCCCACATACTCCTCGATGATCTCATCGGATGAACCACGATGTCGAGGATTCAAGCAACCCCGTATACTATTCCCTTTGTCAGACGGTATGTTACTTGCCCGAGATTCGATCGTCGGTATCCCAATACATCGTTCACTCTCGTTGCCGGCAAGTCACTTTACTCGTACCGTAATGCATGATCCCGTGACCAGACACTTGGTCACTTTGAGCTCATTATGATGATGCACTACCGAGTGGTCCCAGTGATACCTCTCCGTCATGCGGAGTGACAAATCCCAGTCTTGATCCGTGTCAACCCAATGGACACTTTCAGAGATACCTGTAGTGCACCTTTATAGTCACCCAGTTACATTGTGACGTTTGGTACACCCAAAGCACTCCTACGGTATCCGGGAGTTACACGATCTCATGGTCTAAGGAAAAGATACTTGACATTGGAAAAGCTCTAGCAAAACAAACTACACGGTCTTGTGCTATGCTTAGGATTGGGTCTTGTCCATCACATCATTCTCCTAATGATGTGATCCCGTTATCAACGACATCCAATGTCCATAGTCAGGAAACCATGACTATCTGTTGATCAACGAGCTAGTCAACTAGAGGCTCACTAGGGACATGTTGTGATCTATGTATTCACATGTGTATTACGATTTCCGGATAATACAATTATAGCATGAATAAAAGACAATTATCATGAACAAGGAAATATAATAATAATCCTTTTATTATTGCCTCTAGGGCATATTTCCAACAGATTGTAGAGGCATTAATAATATTACTATTCGTTATCGTCATCCTATTCCTAGGCTAGATGATATGCTTGATGAATTGAGTGGCTCTACAATATTTTCCAAAGTTGATTTGCGTAGCGGATACCATCAAATTCGTATGAAATTGGGGGATGAATGGAAACAGTATTTAAAACTAAGTTTGGATTATATGAGTGGTTAGTCATGCCTTTTGGGTTAACTAATGCACCTAGTACTTTCATGAGATTAATGAACGAAGTTTTACGTGCTTTCATTGGACGATTTGTGGTAGTTTACTTTGATGACATATTGATTTATAGCAGATCTTTGGAGGAACATTTGGAACATTTACGCGTTGTTTTTATTGCTCTACGTGATGCACGTTTGTTTGGTAACCTTGGGAAGTGCACCTTTTGCACCGACCGAGTGTATTTTCTTGGCTATGTTGTTACTCCATAGGGAATTGAAGTTGATAAAGCCAAGATTGAAGCTATTGAGAGTCCAAAACGGTCACACAAGTGAGGAGTTTTCTTGGCCTTGCTGGATTCTATAGGCGTTTTGTGAGAGATTTTAGCACCATTGTTGCACCTCTCAATGAGCTTACAAAGAAGAATGTGCCTTTTGTTTGGGGTACCGCACAGGAAGAAGCCTTCACGGTGTTGAAAGATAAGTTGACACATGCTCCTTTACTCCAACTTCCTGATTTTAATAAGACATTTGAGCTTGAATGTGATGCTAGTGGAATTGGATTAGGAGGTGTGTTATTACAAGATTGCAAACTTGTTGCATACTTTTCTAAAAAATTGAGTGGGCCTAGTCTGAATTATTCTACTTATGATAAAGAATTATATGCTCTTGTTCAGACTTTAGAAACGTGGCAACATTATTTATGGCCCAAAGAATTTGTTATACATTCTGATCATGAATCTTTGAAATTAGAAGTCAAGCTAAACTGAATCGTAGACATGCTAAATGGGTTGAATTCATTGAGACTTTCCCTTATGTCATTAAACACAAGAAGGGTAAAGAAAATGTTATTGCTGATGCATTGTCTCGTCGCTATACTATGCTTTCACAACTTGACTTCAAAATATTTGGTTTGGAGACCATCAAAGATCAATATGTGCATGATGCTGATTTTAAAGATGTATTGCAGAATTGTAAAGAAGGAAGAACATGGAACAAGTTCGTCATTAATGATGGATTTGTGTTCCGTGCTAACAAGCTATGCATTCCAGCTAGCCCCGTTCGTCTTTTGTTGTTGCAGGAGGCGCATGGAGGAGGATTAATGGGACACTTTAGCGTGAAGAAGACGGAGGACGTACTTGCTACACATTTTGTTTGGCCAAAGATGAGACGGGATGTTGAGCGCTTTGTTGCTCGGTGCACTACATGTCAAAAAGCTAAGTCACGACTCAATCCTCATGGTTTATATATGACTTTGCCTGTACCTAGTGTTCCTTGGGAGGATATATCTATGGACTTTGTTTTAGGTTTACCTTGAACAAAGAAGGAGAGGGATAGCATATTTGTTGTCGTTGATAGATTCTCGAAAATGGCACACTTTATACCATGTCATAAAAGCGATGATGCTGTTAATGTTGCTGATTTGTTCTTTCGTGAATTATTCGCTTGCATGGTGTGCCAAATACTATTGTTTCAGATCGTGATACTAAATTTCTTAGCCACTTTTGGAGATGTTTATGAGCTAAGTTGGGGACTAAACTGCTTTTTAGTACTACTTGTCACCCCCAAACTGATGGACAAACTGAAGTAGTCAATAGAACATTGTCTACTATGCTTAGGGCTGTTTTGAAGAATAATAAGAAAATGTGGGAAGAATGCTTGCCTCATATTGAATTTGCTTATAATCGTTCATTGTATTCTACTACTAAGATGTGCCCTTTTGAAATTGTGTATGGTTTCCTACCTCGAGCACCTATTGATTTGTTGCCTCTTCCTTCTTCGGAGAAGGTTAATTTTGATGCTAAACAACGTGTGGAATTGATTTTAAAGATGCATGAGTTAACTAAGGAAAACATTGAGCGTATGAATGCTAAATATAAACTTGCTGGAGATAAGGGTAGAAAACATGTTGTGTTTGCACCTGGAGATCTTGTTTGGTTACATTTGCGTAAGGATAGATTTTCTGATTTGCGCAAATCAAAGCTAATGCCTTGTGCTGATGGTCCTTTTAAGGTGTTAGAGAAAATAAATGATAATGCATATAAACTTGAGCTGCCTGCAGATTTTGGGGTTAGTCCCACTTTTAACATTGCAGATTTGAAGCCTTATTTGGGTGAGGAAGATGAGCTTCCGTCGAGGACGACTTCATTTCAAGAAGGGGAGGATGATGAGGACATCAATACCATTGTTACACCCACAGCCCCTGCTGCTATACATACTGGACCAATTACTAGAGCTCGCGCACGCCAATTAAATTACCAGGTACTTTCGTTTCTTGGTAATGATTCTAATGTTCATGAGAATATGATGCTGCCTAAATTGGATACATTTGTTTTGCTTACAAATGAAGGGCCTAGCTTGGAGAAGGATGAACATTGGAGCAAGAACAAGCATGGAGATGATGGCATGCGCAACAGGAACAAGAACGGAGTTACAAGTGATGATTTCAGGACGTTGAAGCCACCATAATGAGTGTGTGAAGCCTTGGACGAAATATACAAGATGCTACTTCATAACTTTCGTCCAGAGGCTATTCTAGGTGTTGCATCACCTTATTATTGGGCCAGGCCCATGTATTTTTGAAATACTTGAGTATATGTTGTTTTTAGAGTCCGTATGTGTGGGGAAACAAGAGATAGGGTTGGTTTCGGACCCCTTCCCCAAGGGCCATGAAATCCCCCCTCCCCCTCTTCCTCCATATATATAGCCCTTAGGGCATCGTTTAGACTTTGGGTTTTGTTTAGATTAAAAGTTCGCCATAGCTGCAACTTCGCGTACTTCGTTTGTGTTCAATGACCAGGCAAAGGCGTCACAGAACCCCACCTTGATCAATAAAGCTTTCATCTTATATTCGCAATATCCAGATTGCAATCTCAGTTTCTTGCTTGTTCTTCATTTTCTCGCAGGAAACAGACCCTCGTGGTCAGGTTGATCGTGCTCCAGCGTGGTCAATAACCTCTCGGAGTTGGTTTAGCGATTGCTAAGGCGCAACGTCCTCGCACATTCGTAGTCAGATCGTCAAAGTCGACTTCCGCCAAAGCGATATCCATCATCTCATCGAAAGACGGGACACCTTTGCCTCTATCATTGAGTCATCACCCTCTTATTAAAAAGCACCCGCTGGGGAGCACACTATCATTTGCATGCATTACTATTAGTTTATATTGCGTATGACTTGACTGGATCTCTTTTACCATGAATTACAATGTTTAGTCAGTCCTTGGTTTTAAAGATGCTCTGCATTTATGTTTTGCGGTCTCAGAAAGGGCTAGCGAGATACCATCTTATTATATCATATTATGATTGTTTTGAGAAAGTGTTGTCATCCGAGTTCTACTATTATTGCTCGCTAGTTGATTATGTCATTGATATGAGTAAACATGAGACCTAAGTGTTATTGTGAATATGGTTAGTTCATAATCTTTGCTGAAAACTTGAATGCTGGCTTTACATATTCACAACAATAAGAGCAAACAGAGTTTGTTAAAGTTTTTCTTTATCACTTTCAGTTTATCAACTGAATTGCTTGAGGACAAGCAAAGGTTTAAGCTTGGGGGAGTTGATACGTCTCCAACGTATCTACTTTTCCAAACACTTTTGCCCTTGTTTTGGACTCTAACTTGCATGACTTGAATGAAACTAACCCGGACTGACGCTGTTTTCAGCAGAACTGCCATGGTGTTGTTTATTGTGCAGAAAACAAAAGTTCTCGAAATGGCCTGAAAATCCACGGAGATAACTTTTGGAAAATATAAAAAATACCGACGAAAGAATCAAGGCCAGGGGGCCCACACCCTGTCCACGAGGGTGGGGGGCGCGCCCCCTCCCCCTAGGTGCACCCCCTGTCTCGTGGGCCCCCTGATGCTCCATCGACCTCAACTCCAACTCTATATATTCCATTTCACGGAGAAAAAAATCAGAGAGAAAGTTTCATCGCGTTTTACGATATGGAGCCGCCGCCAAGCCCTAATCTCTCTCGGGAGGGCTGATCTGGAGTCCGTTCGGGGCTCCGGTGAGGGGGATTTGTCACCGTCGTCATCATCAACCATCCTCCATCACCAATTTCATGATGCTCACCTCGTGCGTGAGTAATTCCATCGTAGGCTTGCTGTACGGTGATGGGTTGGAGGAGATTTACCATGTAATCAAGTTAGTTTTGTTAGGGTTTGATCCCTAGTATCCACTATGTTCTGAGATTGATGTTGCTATGACTTTGCTATGCTTAATGCTTGTCACTAAGGCCCGAGTGCCATGATTTAAGATCTGAACCTATTATGTTTTCATGAATATATGTGAGTTCTTGATCCTATCTTGCAAGTCTATAGCCACCTATTATGTGTTATGATCCGACAACCCCGAAGTGACAATAATCGGGATACTTCTCGGTGATGACCGTAGTTTGAGGAGTTCATGTATTCACTAAGTGTTAATGCTTTGGTCCGTTACTCTATTAAAAGGCGGCCTTAATATCCCTTAGTTTCCATTAGGACCCCGCTGCCACGGGAGGGTAGGACAAAAGATGTCATGCAAGTTCTTTTCCATAAGCACGTATGACTATATTCGGATTGCATGCCTACATTACATTAATGAATTGGAGCTAGTTCTGTGTCACCCTATGTTATAACTATTACATGAGGAATCGCATCCGACATGATTATCCATCACTGATCCAATGCCTACGAGATTTTCACATATTGTGTTTTGCTTATTTACTTTTCCGTTGCTACTGTTACAACTACTACAAAACTGCTATCTTTACTTTTGCCACTGTTACCATTACTATCATACTACTTTGCTACTAAATACTTTGCTGCAGATACTAAGTTATCCAGGTGTGGTTGAATTGACAACTCAACTGCTAATACTTGAGAATATTCTTTGGCTCCCCTTGTGTCGAATCAATAAATTTGGGTTGAATACTCTACCCTCGAAAGCTGTGCGATCCCCTATACTTGTGGGTTATCAACAGTCCTATTGCTACGCGCCCTTGTGCTCACCAATGTGAGGACGGCGGGCGCAATCTCGCTGATAGTAAAGCCGTGGATCCACCCGTCGTTCCAGAATAGGACTCTGTCCCCAACTCCCAACGTGATCTTGATGAGGCTGTTAAACACGAGCTTGGCCTCCTTGTCTTCTACCATTGGAATACCCTACCATGGCCTGGAGAGATCCGATCTGCGTAACCACTCCCATCTAACATGCAAGGCAATAGACTACAATCGGAGATCCTTCACTCCCAGCCCACCATGGGATGTGGGGCGACACACTGTGTCCGAAGCAACAGAGCACACACCACCATTGACCTTCTCCTTCCCCGCCCAAAAGAAGGTGCACATCCAAGTGTTAATCTGCTCGAACACCCAAAGCGGGGCGTTGAGGACCAGTAGCTGGTTGATTGGCTTCACAAAGATCAAGTGAGGCTAGTATGAACTTCCTCACTTGGTCCAGCAGCGACTGCTAATCCGCCCGCAACAGTTTCTTGATGGCCAGCGGGATACCTAGGTACTGGCAGAGAAATTCGCCCAATCTGCAATTCATAACTTCCATGATCCTGGCTGCATCCGCTTCGGTGCCCCTAATGATTGTGGCCGCAGATTTATTGTAGTCAATTCTAAGGCCCGAGGCACCTGCAAAAATGTCTAGCAGCTCTCAGATGCAAATCAGGTCCATCCTCTTCGGTTTGATGAACATAGCCACGTCGTCGGCATAGACGGACAACCACTACAAAGGACTGATTCTGCGAAACAAGCGCATTGCCCCTTCGGGCATGGCCTTGCATATGATTGCGGAGAGCGTGTCCATGGCTATCACAAATAGCAGGTGGGAGATCGAGTCCCCCTGCCACAGTCCTTGGGCATGTGAAGTTGATGTTCCTAAAGCCCCGTTCACAATGATTTTGGTGCCCGCCTTGGCCAGAAGGGTGGTCACCCAGAACCCCCATTTACTATCGAACCCCCGTGCCCTCAACACCTCCATAAGGAATGGCCAAGATAGGGAGTCGAAGGCCTTGGAAATGTCAAGTTTGAGGAAAATTCTAGGCACCTTGGAGCGTGAATTTTCGCGCCACTTGACGTACCAGCAAATAGATGTCGTGGATGCTCCTGCCTTTGATGAATGCCGACTAGTTGACGCAGACAATCTCATGCATCTTCTTGCGAGCTCTCATAGCTAGCGCATTGGCAAACAGTTTGGAGAAGCTATGCGGGAGGCTGATCGGTCTGTAATCACCAACATCCATCGCCTCATGCCATTTTGGGGATACGCGCGATATGCTCTTTGTTTAATTTTCCAAAACCCCGTCCGTCGCCAATGAAGAGCTTGAGTAGAGCCGGCATGAGATCATTCTTTATCACAGGCCAAGCTTTGTGGTAAAACATTCCAATGAATCAGTCCGGTCCGGGAGCTCTATCCGGAGGTAGTTCTTTGATGACTTGCCAGATTTCGTCTTCTGTGAAGATCTCCTCAAGCTCGGTGAGGTCAAGTTGGGACATGTCCAGGTAATCTAGATCAAGCGTGTGATCCCGCGCAGGTGCCTTGTCCAACAGGTTGTCGTAAGCCTCCGAGAAGACCTCCATAATTCTACCTTGCTCAGTAATGATCTCCGAGCCGTGTCGTACTTTAGGAACGAAGTTTTTAGATTTTCGACCACTGGCCACTACCTGGAATAGTTTTGTGTTCACGTCTCCCTCTTTGAGCCATTTGATGCGTGAATTGCCGATTGATAGTCCTTTCCAGTGACGCCAATTCGAGGAGCGCTAACTTGAGGGATCTCCTTAGCCATAGTTCCTGACCGGTAAGATGCCAAACTTCTTGCGCTTGGTCGAGCCTAAGTATCACCCAGTTCGCCACCGCCATCAATGTCTTGATGTTTCAACCTTGCGTTGACCCCACGCTTGGAAGAATGTCACCGTGTTTCTAAAAAGAGCGTCTAGCCTTGTGAAAGGGTCGACAGTGTCGCTATCACATTGCCATGCCTCTCGAAGGGCCTCGTCGAAGCCTTCCGTGCAAGAATGAAAGCATTCCATTCATTTTTTAACTCGTGCACATTACATTTCATTTCACTTGGTTACCAAACTAAATGCAGTGGAAGAGAATAAGGGTGAGAATGAGTTGGCTGCTTTGAGATTATGTAAAAAAAAAAACTGGCTGCTTTGAGATTGTGATGGCCACGTGTTATGCATCCAGACTAGGAAAAACGTGTTGTGCATCCGGATGGGTTAACATTCGAGAGATTTGGACCCGGTGTCATAGAACTATTTTTCAGTTGGCCTCTCGCCTCTTCGCCCCTGTCAACCACTCCCCCCCTCCTCCCGCTCCCAGATCCCCATCCACCTCCGCCGCAGATCCAACCACCAATACCCCACCCGCCGTCGCCCTCCGGCGCGGGTGCACGGCAGATCCGGCGCCATGGACAAGCCGTGCACGCTGCTAGTCCACTTCGACAAGGGCTCCGCCGCCATGGCGAATGAGATCAAGGCGGATCTGGAGGGCAGCGACGTCGCCGCCAAGGTCGAGGCCATGAAGCGCGCCATCATGCTCCTCCTCAATGGTGAGACCCTGCCGACGCTCTTCATCACCGTCGTCCGCTACGTCCTCCCCTCCGAGGACCACACCATCCAGAAGCTTCTGCTCCTCTACCTCGAGATCATTGACAAGCGCGACGCCGCTGGCCGCGTCCTCCCGGAGATGATCCTCATCTGCCAGAATCTCCGCAACAACCTGCAGCACCCCAATGAGTACATCCGGGGCGTCACGCTGCGGTTCCTCTGCCGCCTCTCCGAGCCGGAGGTGCTTGAGCCGCTCGTTCCTTCCATTCTCGAGAATCTCGAGCACCGCCACCACTTCATCCGCCGCCACGCGCTCTCCGCCATCTCGGCGATCTACCGCCTCCCACACGGCGACCAGCTCATCCCTGACGCTCCCGAGCTCGTTGAGCGCGCGCTCGCTTCTGAGCAGGACGCCTCCGCGCGGCGGAACGCTTTCCTCATGCTCTGCCTCTGTGGTCAGGAACGTGCTGTTGCGTACCTATTCTCCAACGCGGAACGTGTTACCGAGTGGCCCGATCTCCTGCAGATGGCCGCCGTAGACCTCATCCGCAAGGTCTGCCGCTCTCCAAACCGTGCGGACAAGGGCAGGTATATCAAGATCATAATATCCCTTCTTTCTTCTCCCAGCACAGCTGTTGTTTATGAGTGTGCTGGGGCGCTGGTGTCCCTCTCCTCGGCGCCCACTGCTGTGCGCGCTGTTGCCAACACATACTGCCAGCTCCTCTCATCGCAGAGTGACAACAATGTCCGGCTCATTCTCCTGGACCGTCTGAATGAGCTGCGCACGGCACACCGGGATGTGATGGTGGATGTAGTGATGGATGTGCTGCGTGCACTTTCCAGCCCGAACTTAGATGTCAAGAGGAAGGTGCTGGATTTAGTGCTCGATCTGCTCACTCCTCGTAATGTGGAGGAGGTGGTGCTTTACCTCAAGAAGGAAGTGGTCAAGACACAATCAGGGGAACTTGAGAAGGGTGGCGAGTACCGCCAGATGCTGGTGCAAGCGATCCATGCATGTGCTGTAGAGTACCCAGAGGTAGCTGGGTCGGTGGTGCACCTCCTCATGGACTTCCTTGGTGACACTAATGTCGCGGCAGCAGTTGATGTTGTTTTGTTTGTGCGTGAGATCATTGAGACTAATCCCAAGCTGCGTGTGTCCATGGTCCAGAGACTGAGCGATACCTTTTATCAGATCCGTGCATCCCGTGTCTGTTCAATCGCTCTCTGGATTCTTGGTGAGTACTCCCTGTCGTTATCGGAGGTCGAGAGTGCCATTACTACCATCAAGCAGTGCCTTGGGGATCTACCATTGTTCACTCTCTCAGAGGAAGGCGAGACAACTGATTCCTCCAAGCCAACCCAGCCGATGGTGAACTCTGTCACTGTGTCTTCCAGGCGGCCTGTTGTTCTTGCAGATGGCACTTACGCCACACAGAGTGCTGCTACTGAGGCCATTTCGACTCCACCAGTTACTGCTGGATCATTGGCATCGACCCTGAATCTCAGATCACTCATTCTGTCAGGTGATTTCTTCTTGGCTGCAGTTGTTGCCTGTACGCTTACCAAATTGGTATTGAGGCTGGAGGAGGTGCAGCCATCAAAGGCTGAAGCAAACAAGGCTTGTACTGGGGCCTTGATGGTCATGACATCCATTCTGCAGCTGGGGCTATCCTCGTACCTTCCCCAACCGATTGATAATGATTCATATGACAGGATCGTGCTTTGTGTGCGGCTGCTTTGCAATACTGGTGATGATGTGAGAAAGATTTGGCTGCAGTCATGTAGGCAGAGTTTTGCCAAGATGCTTGCTGAGAAGCAATTCAGGGAGACAGAGGAGATGAAAGCCAAATCACAGATCTCTCATGCCCAGCCAGATGATCTTATTGATTTCTACCACCTGAAGAGCAGAAGGGTAAGAGAAACTTGCTTACTAGTTGTTGCTTTTGCATTATGCAAATTGCAACATTTGTCTTTGTCTAATGCATGCTCGCAAGCTAGCCCACAAGCGTTCAATCATTCTGTTCTAAAATGAACAATAAATTCATTACTTGGTGCTTGCATTACAACTCTATTGACATATATTCTCAAGTTACTGCATATTACATGCAATAGGAGCATTATCTTTCTTTCTTGCATCTTGCAACAAACTGTTACATTCTGTGGCTTCTCTCATGACCTTAAATAATATCTGAAGTTCTAAATAATAGCTGTCGTGGTTTTTCCTGTCCTTCAGTCTTACTACAATTCTGGGACTTTCCCTGTGTAACCAGTTCTTAGTTTTTTTATTTCCACTAGAATCTCGTGGTGTATTTATTTTCTGATGAAGCAATATAATAAGTGTTTTCTTTTTCTCCTTTTTGTATGAGTATACAACACAATATTGTGAATGTTACTTGACTAGTCTATGTTTGCGTTTTGTGCCGTTGCTCAGTTTGAGCAGCCTTGTTATAACATGAAAGGTTTTGGCATGTTTATTGGATTTGATTTCTCGTAGATATGTAAGATTAGTCAGATCTTTCAGAAGTTTGTATCCTTGGCTAGAAAGTTTTTTTTTTTGTTGATATTTGGGCAGAGGAAAAGCTGGTAGTTATTTCAACAGCATTATGAGCATGTGTAATAGTGATACACGTAAACCATATTGTTGCTTCGAGAATACGTATGATCTAGTAACCGTCAAAAAAAGAATATGATTTAGTAAAATGCTCTTCTATATCTGTTCCCTCTGTTCTTTAAATTGTCGATTTTTGTTTCCTAGGGCATGAGCCAGCTTGAGTTGGAAGATGAGGTCCAAGATGATTTGAAGGCTGCAACTGGTGGATTCAGTAAGGAAACCGATGATGCAAACAGGCTTAACCGCATTCTTCAGTTGACTGGCTTCAGTGATCCTGTATATGCTGAAGCGTTTGTGACAGTTCATCATTATGATATTGTACTTGATGTTACTGTCATAAACCGTACAAAGGAGACACTTCAGAACCTGTGTTTGGAATTAGCTACAATGGGAGACCTCAAGCTTGTTGACCGCCCTCAGAACTATACGTTGGCTCCTGAGTCAAGCAAGCAAATTCGTGCTAATATCAAGGTTTCTTCCACAGAGACTGGAGTCATATTTGGGAACATAGTCTACGAGACTTCCAATGTGATGGAAAGATCAGTGGTTGTCCTGAATGATATTCACATTGACATCATGGATTATATCTCACCTGCTACATGTGCAGATGTTACTTTCCGGAACATGTGGGCAGAATTTGAGTGGGAGAACAAGGTAATTGGCTTCTTTCTACAATTCAGTCATTGCAAAACCTCTTTGCAAGATGTTTTCCTTTCCAATTGCAAAATCTCTAGCTGAAGCTGTTAAATCTTTTAAAAGTATGCTCAATCAGACTTCCTACTTTTCAGTTTGGTTCATGATTTTTGTGTAGTTTTGCTTTGAAAACTGTTTGGAATAAGGGTACTGTTGTCATTGCACCTGGTTGATATGGAATTCTATATACCTAAATAGTTGATCCACACTAACTCTAATTCTCTCACCATGCAACTATGCAAACCCACCAATGCCACCATACATGGTAAAAGACCCACATTTAACATACACCATGCATGCTACTCAGATTAAATAAGTATTCTACAGCTAACTTGCATGCATTTTAGTTTCAATTCTCATATTGACAATCTAATCATACAACCAAATCTAATTGAAACAATTGCAACCAATTCTCACAGCAATGCACGATGTATCATCTCTAGTTTATTGAGTTGTCTTGTCACACTGCTTCGTGTTGATGAATCTGTTGTTGCTCCTTATTTCAGTTTATATAACAACTATTTCCTTTTCGTCCAGGTTGCCGTTAATACAGTAATTCAAGACGAGAAGGAATTCTTGAATCATGTTATCAAGTCAACAAACATGAAGTGTCTAACACCACCGTAAGTTGCGGTCTTCCATCTTTATTCCAGGCTTTCTCTTCCTTATCTGATTACTGATGGAGTTACCTACTTCTGAAACGGTAACCTGATATCAGGTCTGCGCTTGATGGTGAATGCGGTTTCCTTGCCGCAAATCTTTACGCAAAGAGTGTGTTTGGAGAAGATGCTTTGGTGAACATTAGCATTGAGAAGCAAGTTGATGGCAAGCTCAGCGGTTACATCAGAATAAGGAGCAAGACCCAAGGAATTGCGCTCAGCTTGGGAGACAAGATTACCCTCAAGCAGAAGGGAGGCAGTTAAACTGTGACGTGACCTGTCGCAATTGTGTCATGTAGGAGATCCACTTTGCCAGTTTCATACTACCGGTACAGTGGGCTAGTAAAGATGTTTTTAATGTACAAAAGATTAGAGAGGGATGAGAAGAGGAAGCTCGCAAGGAAGTCAGTCTTGAGACTGAAAATGGATCTTCAACTAGTATCCTCGAGAGATGCAATGATCGCTTCCAACTCCCTTCCATGATGAGGCCTTTTTTTGACAAAAATGGTGGTGTAAGAATAGATGTGAGGTTTGTGTTGTTTATTCTTGATATCAGTGGATTGAGATATTGTATTACGGGTCCCTTTTAATGTCTCGTGCTTTTGTCTTTCAGCCTTGCATGTTCTAGTGTTGCCGTGTTTCCCGTCTCAGCTAGTTACTTTTCTTTCAGTGTTACATGTTGTATCCGTCTCGCTCGTTACTTTTCTTTCAGTGTTACATGTTGTATCGTCCTTTCGCTTGCTGTCAATTTCTGTGTTATCTCTTTGATGGAACCAAACAATTTCTATTACCGATTGATTGCTTTTTATTTGTGTAGGATTCCAAATGTCATGACACTATATGCGTTCTATTAATCCTGGAAATAAAAGGCCCTTGATAGTCTGGTGCCAGTACTCTCTGTAAGGCCAACTCCACTGCAAGACCCCAAACGGACGTCCGTTTTGTCCGGATTTTGTCCGTTTGGGGTGGCAATGGGTGTCAAAACGGACGTGCATGTCCGGGTCTAGTTGAAGTCGCCCAACGCCGCCGACCGACCCCAAAACTGTCCGCCCAGACCGTGCGCCTCGCCTGCCCGCGAGCTCGCGCTCTAGCCTCGCCGATGCAGCCGTCGCAGTCGAGCTCGCCCGTGCCTGCACGCCGTCCAGCCGGCTCACCCTCGCGTGCGTAGCTAGCTAGCTAGCAAGCAACGACCGCGCCTGGCTAGCTAGCTAGCAAGCGTGCACGCCCGCCGTGCTCGCTGGGCAGCAGCGCGCACAGAGCTCGCCCGCCGCCTGGCATGCCTCGCCCTGATGCCGCGGGTGCGCTCCGCCCCGCCCCGGCCGCTGCGCCGCACCCCGGCCCCGGCCGCCGCGAGCTCGGCCACGCCCGCGCACGCTTCGCCCCGCCCCGCTCGACGTGAGCACGGTCGCGCCCGCACGCGCTCCGCCCCGCCCTGCAGCCGCCTGCCGTGCTTGCCACTCGCTCGGTTGTGTTGCGCTCGCCGTCGCCGCCGCCGCGGCGCCGCGCCCGCTTGGCCCTGCAGCCGCCGCCCACCGCGCCTCACCCTCGCCCCGCCAGCCCCCGCCTCGCCCCGCTTGCGCCAGCCTCGCTCTCGCCCCGCCCGCGCCATGATCGTCCGCAGCCGTGCCCCGCGCCTGCCTCAGCATGCCTCGCCGGCGCCGCGCACGCCTCACCGCGGCCCCGCCTCCCCGGCTACGAGCCTGGGCCGCCTCGCTCACGGCACGGCCCCGCCTGCTTGCCTGCGCGCGGCCATGCCCGGCCGGCCGTCGAACTGCGTGCCGAGCAGGAGGTACAGAGAAAAGGAGGAAAGAGAAAGGGATGGGTGGGTGGGTGGGCTCCTTTGGTTTCATTGACAGGCGGGCCAGGGGCACATGCAGGCGGGCGAGGCCGGACGAGGACGCAGCCCAAAGTGTCCGCTTCAACCGCAAACCCAGCTTAAATTTGCGTCTAGGATGGGATGAGACGGACAAAAAAACGGACGCTTTTTACAGATGATGTCGTGCGTTGGGCCGTCTCATATGTCCGTTTAGCCCCAAACGGACAGACCCGGATAATTTGAAGTCGCGTGGTGGAGTTGGCTTAAGTGTCGCTGATTTAGTACTAAATTAGTTCAAATTTTGAGACGGAGGGAGTACATATTTTGATGACCGTTTCTTTGGCCTTGTGTGCGGTGCTTTGTTTTCTCGTATGCCTTGTGCTTGAATTTGGTGCATCCTGCATGCTTCCTTGCACGAGCGAGCGAGGCCTTCCCGTTACTTTTGGGTGGTGGAGGATGCTCTCGACAACTTCCTCTTGGAGCTTTCCTTGAAGGGGGCTTGGTGCATCCGCGGTATGCTTCGACCATCTTTAAGCACTTGGTGTCTCTACCATCTTCGTGGGAGAGTGTAAGTGGCATGCGTTGACATCAATGTCTTGATGAATTGCATGCTTTTTGGTGCTCTGCCATATCACATGACATACTGGTAGCGTAGCCTTGGGCTCGTTAGGACTTCGGCCACTTTGAGAGTCCTTCCTTTGTACTGATGACATGTCTAGTAATGTGATTGCTTTAGCACTTTTATCTTGCCTCATTTTTGTATTCCGGCATTGGTTTTGTCATAGCCACGGAGGATGCCGCCTCTTGGGGGGTGGCATGCTTTCTCCTTTGGCGTTCCTGCCTTGCCCGAGGGGCTCTTCGCATCTCGGGGAAGATGCCGTCTTTTGGAGGCGGCTTACTTTCTCTCGTGAGTGCCCAACTTGGTTGGCCTCACTTTGCCCGAGGGGCGCTTCACATCTTTGGAGATGCGGGTGTTGCCATAGTTTTGGGAGGGTTCCACCTCCCAGAAGTGAGCGTGCATGTCTTCACATCTCCACTTGTCGATATGGAGTCAGTTCATATCCCTAGGGATCCCAAGGCACTTCTTTGTGGGCCTTTGTGGGGAGCACTACCTGGTGATGGAGTCGAATCCGGCAGATCTCAGGTAGCGGGTCCCGTGCTGGTAGTCTTGGCATGATGGTAACATGATATGAAGAGGACACGATGTTTTACCGAGGTTCACATCCTGCTTTGTTGTATTGATTGTGGATGGGGTACATATTACAAGTTGATCTACCTCGAGATTGTGTATGAATGAGTCCCTCACTACTATCTAAACCCCTCGGCGTATATAGACACTGGGGTACCTAGGTTTACATACAGGTCGGTTGCATCTAAAGATAAACATGCCGAAGATTGCATTCGTGCCTTGGAGTATGCATCACGTCTTCGAAAGATTCCATCTTGATTCCTCCATGAGGCTTGACGAATGTGGCCCACTGCTTGGTCATCTGGGGGTTCTCGGCCCAACCCATGTCTTCTGGGAGCTGACATGGTTAGCACCCACATATCCAAGAGACCATCAGTAGCCCTCGAACCGGTGTTCAAGCCGAGGACTTCCTCCGGCGGCTGTCTTCCATCTATGGTTTTCGGCCTTGCAAACTGGTTCAACATATTCTTCGCGCGACTTCTTCCAAAGCGACTAGAATCCTGCTCGAGGAATAACAGACCTCGGATGTCCGAGGAGCCCCAATCAAGCTTCCCAAAAGGTGTTTTGCTTTATCGGATCCAAAGACCCTCTTAATGCAAAGTTATCTTAGCAGCGAACTATTCCCGTGCCGGGATGAGGGTGCTGATTGATACGTGTCCAACTTATCTATATTTTTTGATTGTTCCATGCTATTATAGTATCAATTATGGATGTTTTATATGCAAATTTATATCATTTTTTGGGACTAAGCTATTGACCTAGTTGCCATTGCCAGTTGCTGTTTTTTGCTTGTTTTTGGCTTTTCAGAAAATCAATATCAAACAGAGTCCAAACGGTGAAAAAACTTTGGATTAATTTTTTCTGGACCAAAAGGGACCCACGAAGGTTCGAGAGAAGACCTGAGGAGTCACGAGGGAGCGAGAAGCTTAGGGGGCGGGCCGCCAAGCTTGTGAGCCCCTCGTGGCACCTCCTGACCAAATTCGACCTCTATAAATTCCCAAATATTCCCATTATACCAGAGAGCCAGCCGAAACACTTTTTTCGCCGTCACAGGTTTCTGTTCTTCCGAGATCCCATCTGGAAGCCATTTCTGGCATCCTGCCGAAGGGAGAATCAATCACGGAGGGTTTCTACATCATCCTTTGTGCCCTTCCGGTGATGCTTGAATAGTTCACCACAGACCTGCAGATCCATAGCTAGCAGCTTGATGGCTTCTTCTCTCTATGTTTGATCTTCAATACAATGTTCTCCTCGATGTTCTTCGAGTTCTATCTGATGTAATCTTCTTTTGCGTGTGTTTGTTGGGATCCAATGAATTGTGGGTTTATAATCAGATTATCCATGAATATTAATTGAGTCTTTTCTGAATTCTTTTATGCATGGTTGTTATAGCTTTGCATTTCTCTTTGATATATCTGTTTAGTTTGGCCAACTAGATTGATTTCTCTTGCAATGGGAGAGGTGCTTTGTGCTGGGTTCAATCTTGCGGTGCTCCATCCCAGTGACAGAAAGGGAAAGGAGACATATTTGTATTGTTGCCATTAAGGATAAAAATACGGGGTTTATTCATATTG
The DNA here is from genome assembly GCF_018294505.1 of Triticum aestivum. Lineage (NCBI taxonomy): Eukaryota > Viridiplantae > Streptophyta > Magnoliopsida > Poales > Poaceae > Triticum > Triticum aestivum. The sequence goes on along the minus strand of NC_057801.1, from coordinate 285,716,400 downwards.
CTTAGGTTTACTTTGTCTACATCATGTCATCTCTGCTTAAGATGTTACTTCGTTTTATACTTAATACCCTAGATGCATGCTAGATAGCGGTCGATGGGTGGAGTAATAGTAGTAGATGCAGGCAAGAGTCGGTCTATTTGTCTCGGACGTGATGCCTATATACATGATCATTTCCTTGAATATCCTCATAATTATGCACTTTTTTATCAATTTCCCAAAAGTAATTTGTTCACCCATCGTATGTTATGTGCTCGAGAGAGAAGCCTCTAGTGAAAACTATGGCCACCGGGTCTACTTTTATCATATATAAAAACACAAAAATACCATGTCTGCATATGGGATCGCGGAAGAACAAAAACTTGTGGCGGTGGAAAAAGTATTTGTGGTGTCTCTCTATTGGTTTCCCGATTTTAGAGAATTTATAGAGGTGGAATTAGGTCAGTCGGAGCCACGAGGGGCCCACAAGGCATCAGGGCATGCCTACCCTCCCTGGGCATGCCCTGTTGCCTTGCCGTCTCCTCATTTGCCTTCTGGTCTCCTCTCGAAGCTTCTAGGGTCTCTCTTGTCCAGAAAAAAATCATCAAAAAGTTTGGTACCGATTTCCTAGAAAACTAAAAATAGGCAAAAACAACTGGCACTTGGCACTAGTTTAATAGGTTAGTCCCAAAAAATGATATATAAGTGCATATAAAACATCCAAATTGATATTATAATAGTATGGAACAATAAAAAGTAATAAATACATTGGAGACGTATCAAGCATCCCAAGCTTAATTCCTGCACGTCCTTGAGGAGGTAAATAATAAAAACATAATTTTTGATGAGGAATGCTACCTAACATGTCTATCATGTAATCTTTCTTTTAAGTAGGAATATTAAGATCCGAATGATTCAAAGCAATAGTCTATAATTTGACATAAACACATCAATATTCAGACATACTAACAAATATTCATGTCTTGAAAATAAAAATGCTAAAGAACGCTATCTCTACAAAATCATATAGCCTTCATGCTCCATCTAATTAACACAAAATATAAATCATGCACTACCCCGGTGTCAGCCAAGCAATTGGTGCATACTTTCTAATGGGCTTTAGCTTGTTCAACCCCCACATAATACATGAGCGCATGCCATGGATATAGCACTATGGGTGGAATAGAATATGATGGTAGAGATTAATATGGAGAAGACAAAAAGGAAGAAAGTCTCACATCGACGCGGCTAATCAACGGGCTATGGAGATGCCCATCAATTGATGTCAATGCAAGGAGTAGGGATTGCCATGCAAGGGATGCACTAACAGCTGTAAGTGTATGAAAGCTCAAACTGAAAACTAAGTGGGTGTCCATCCAACTTGCTTGCTCTAGAAGACCTCATGCATTTGAGGAAACACATCATCAGAATATACAAGCCAGGTTCTATAATAAAAAATTCCCACTAGTATATGAAAGTGACTACATAGGAGACTCTCTATATGAAAAACATGGTGCTACTTTGAAGCACAAGTGTGGAAAAAGATAGTAACATTGCCCCTTCTCTCTTTTTCTTATTATTTTTGGTGGGCTCTTTTTGGCCTCTACTTTTATGTTTATTTCCTCACTGGGAGAATGCTCTAATAATGAATAATTCATCACACTTATTTTTACCTACAACTCAAAATTACAACTCGATACTAGAACAAAATATGACTATATGAATGCCTCTAGCAGTGTACTAGGATGTGCAATGATCTAGCATAACATGTATAAAAAATGATGATGAACGGTGGCTGAGCCAGAAATACTATGTCAGCTATATGATCATGCAAAGCAGTATGATAATGATGACGTGTGTCATAATAAATGGAACGGGGGAAGTTGCATGAGAATATATCTCAGAATGGATATGAAAATGACATAATAGGTAGGTATGATGGCTGTTTTGAGGAAGATATAAGGAGGCTTATGTGTGATAGAACGTATCATATCATGGGGTCTATTAGCCCTCGAAGCAAAGTACTACTATGCATGCCCCTAGGGGGGAGGTTGGTCGGAGTTAACCATCACACACCCCCGACCTTCATGCGAAGGAAGACACTCAATAATAAATCATGCTCCGACTTCGTAGCATAACGGGAGACTATACGTGCATGCTTAGGGAATCACAAACCTTAACACCAATATTCTTACTAAACCACAAACATTCACTAGTACCTCCCACATATTACCATCTTAATGTCACAAAACAATCGCAAGGAATCAAACTTATCATATTCAGTGATCTACATGAAAGATCATATTAGGACCAATTTCATAACCCGTGCATATTGCCATTACTATCATAAAACTCTGAAAATGATATAAGTGAAGCATGAGTGCAACTATTTCTTTAAAATATAACCACCGCCGTGCTCTAAAAGATATAAGTGAAGCACTAGAGCAACAACCTAGCTCAAAACATATAATTGAAGCACAAAGAGTATTCTAACAAATCATGAATAATGCATGTCCCTCTCAAAAGGTGTGTGCAGAAAAGATGATTGTGGCAAACTAAAAATCAAACAAAGAAAATACCACTATAATACATGACTCTCCAAGCAAAACTTGGCGATGGTTATAGCTCCAAGTAATTTACCGATGGTTGGTAGATGAAAGAGGGGATGCATTCCGGGGCTTCCCCGAGCTTAGAAGCTTGGGTATCTTGAATATTACCTTGGCGTGCCTTGGGCATCCCCAAGCTCAGGGTCTTTCCACTCCTTATTCCTTCATCCATCGCGATCTCACTTAAAACTTGAAAACTTCAGCACACCAAACTCAACAAAAAACTCGTGAGATCCGTTAGTATAACAAGCAAATCATAAACTTTAGGTACTGTTGTAAACCCATCCATATCTTATTATTGCATAACCCCCCGATACAATCCATAGATTCATTAAAACAAGCAGACTATGCAACGAAAATAGAATTTGTCAAAAGCAGAACAATCGGTAATGATCTGAACAGACACAATACTTCTGTAACTCTAAAAATTCTGAAAAATTAGGATAGCATGGGCAATTTGCATATTAATCATGTGTAAACAATGAAGAATTTGTTACGTTCTAGTGAATTTATACAATTCTGGTACTAGGCGCAAACGTTTCTGCTTTTTCATAAAATCAAATCAACTATCAACCAAATCATTCCAAAGGCTTTACTTGGTGCAAACACTAATTTAAACACGCACACAAAAAATACAAGAATAGCATAATTGTGTGCACACAAGAAAACAGAAAATAAAACATATTGGGTGGTCTCCCAACAAGCTCTTTCTTTATAGCCATTAAGATAGGCTTTGAAATTTCATTGATGCTCACATGAAAGACAAGAATTGAAGCACAAAGAGAGCATCATAAAACATGTGACGAACACATTCAAGTCTAACATACTTCCTATGCATAGGCATTTTATAAGCAAACAAATTATCAAGGCAAGCAAAACCAAGCATAATCAAGGAAGAAGAAAGAAGCAATAGCAATCTCAACATCAAGAGAGGTAATTTAGTAACATGAAGATTTCGACAAACATATTTGCCTCTCTCATAATAACTACATGTAGGATCATATTCAGATTCAACAATATAACTATCATGTAAAACATTCTCTTTATGACCCATATGCATGCAAATCTTATAGTCTTCTAATACGTCTCCATCGTATCTAATTTTCCAAACTCTTTTGCGCTTGTTTTGGACTCTAATTTGCATGATTTGAATGGAACTAACCCGGATTGACGCTGTTTTCAGCAGAATTGCCATGCTGTTATTTTTGTGCAGAAATAAAAGTTCGGAATGACTTGAAACTTCACGGAGAATATTTTTGGAATATACAAAAAATATCGGCGAAAGAATCAACCGAAGGGGACCCACCAGCTGTACACAAGGGTGGGGGCGCCCCCTAGGGGGCGCGCTCCCCTGCCTTGTGGGTCCCACGAAACTGCACCGACCTCAACTCCAACTCCATATATTCACGTTCGGGGAGAAAAAAAATCAGAGAGAAGGATTCATCGCGTTTTACGATACGGAGCCGCCGCCACCTCCTGTTCTTCCTCCGGAGGGCAGATCTGGAGTCCGTTTTGGGCTCCGGAGAGGGGAAATCGTCGCTATCGTCATCATCAACCATCCCCCATCATCAATTTCATGATGCTCATCGCCGTGCGTGAGTAATTCCATCGTAGGCTTGTTGGATGGAGATGGGTTGGATGAGATTTACCATGTAATCGAGTTAGTTTTGTTAGGGTTTGATCCCTAGTATCCACTATGTTCTGAGATTGATGTTGCTATGACTTTGCAATGCTTAATGCTTGTCACTAGGGCCCACGTGCCATGATTTCAGATCTAAACCTATTATGTTTTCATGAATATATTTGTGTTCTTGATCCTATCTTGCAAGTTATAGTCACCTACTACGTGTTATGATCCGGCAACCCCGGAGTGACAATAGTCGGGACACTTCCCGACGATGACCGTAGTCTGAGGAGTTCATGTATTCACTAAGTGCTAATGCTTTGGTCCGGTTCTCTATTAAAAAGAGGCCTTAATATCCCTTAGTTTCCATTAGGACCCCACTGCCACGGGAGGGTAGGACAAAAGATGTCATGCAAGTTCTTTTCCATAAGCACGTATGACTATATACAGAATACATGCTTACATTATATTGATGAATTGGAGCTAGTTCTGTGTCACCCTATGTTATAACTGTTGCATGATGAATGCCATCTGACATGATTATCCATCATTGATCCATTGCCTACGAGTTTGTTTCATATTGATCTTTGCTAAGTTACTTTTCCGTTGTCACTGTTATGATTGCTACAAAACTGCTACTGTTACTTTTGCCACCGTTACTGTTACTTCCATACTACTTTGCTACTAAATATTTTGCTGCAGATATTAAGTCTTTCAGGTCTGGTTGAATTGACAACTCAACTGATACTTGAGAATATTCTTTGGCTCCGCTTATGTCGAATCAATAAATTTGGGTTGAATACTCTACCCTCGAAAACTGTTGCGATCCCCTATACTTGTGGGTTATCATCTTCCAAGATAGTGGGATTAACATCAACTATAGTCATGACCTCTCTAAACCCACTTTTATCAATAATTTCATAAGATTGAACACTCTCCAATATGTAGGGTTATTTTTTTCTAAAGTTGACACTCTTCCAAACCCACTTTCACTAGTATCGCAAACATTATTATCAATATTATATTCATCATGAGGCTTAAATAAATTTTCAAGATCATAAGAAGCATCACCCAATCATGATCATGACAATAAGTAGTGGACATAACAAATTCATCATCCCCAAGCTTTTAGTTTTGCATATCATTAGCACAATTGACATTAATAGATTTTATACTAACATCATTGCAATCATGCTTTTCATTCAAGGAACTATCATGAACCACTTTATAAATTTCTTCCTCTAACACTTAATCACAATTTTCAGATTCAAGGTTTTAAAGCAAAGCTTCATAGAGATAATCAAGTGCACTCGACTTGCTAGCAAGTGGATGATGATCCATAGTTATCTTAATTTTCTTGTTTTTCTTTCTGTTCTTGAGTCATGACATGAAGGCAATAAAAGCAAACAAGGAAGCAAACAAAATATTTTTTTGTTTTTGTATTTTTATGAGAAGTGGGGGAGATAAAAACGAGAGACAAAGGAAAATAAAAATAAGAGCAAGTAGATGATAGTTTGTGTGAAGGTACTTGATAGGTTTTGGTGATGTCTCCCCGGCAACGACGCTAGAAATTCTTCCGGCTACTTGTGAGCTGCGTTGGGATTTCCTCGAAGAGGAGAGCATGGTGCAGTACATTAGAGATATGTATTTCATTTAGTTAAGAACCAAGGTTATGAATCCAGTAGGAGAACCACGCGAAACCTCGTTAACAACACCAACACACACAAAAGCAAATACTTGCACCTAACGCGATCAAGGGGGTTGTCAATCCCCTCAGCGGTTATTCGCAAGGATCAAATCTCGTAGTGATAGATAGATAAAATAAAATACAAAATAAAATAACAGTAATAAAATTGTAGCAAGGTATTTTTGTATTTTATATATGATAAAAGTAGACCCGGGGGCCATAATTATCACTAGAGGCTTCTCTCTCGAACAAAAAGCATACGATGGGTAAACAAATTACTATTGGGCAATTGATAGAAAAGCGCATAGTTATGACGATATTCAAGGCAACGATCATGTATATAGGCATCACATCTGAGACAAGTAGACTGACTCCTGCCTACATCTACTACTGTTACTCCACCCATCGGCCGCTATCCAGCATGCATCTAGGGTATTAAGTTAGTAAAAATGGAGTAATGCCTTAAGCAAGATGACATGATGTAGATAAAGTAAATCGAACCAATATGAATAAACCCCATCGTTTTCCCCTTATTGACAAAAATACAAATACGTGTCTTGTATCCTACTTTGTCACTAGGATATAGAGCAAGATTGAACCCATTACAAAGCACCACTCCCATTGCAAGGTAAATCGATCTAGTCGGCCAAACCAAACATATAGATTGAAGAGAAATACAAAGCTATAATAATCATGCATAAAAGAATTCAAAGAAGATTAATTCATGAATAATCTAATCATAAACCCACAATTCATCGGACCCCAACAAACACAACGCAAAAGAAGATTACATCATACAAAACTCCAAGAACATTGAGGAGAATATTGTATTGAAGATCAAAGAGAGAGAAGAAGCCATCTAACTACTAGCTATGGACCCGTAGGTATGTGGTGAACTACTCACAAATCATCAGAAGGGCAGTAAGGTTGATGTGGAAGCCCTCCATGATCGATTTCCCCTCCCGCAGAGTACTAGAAAAGGCCTCTAGATGGGATCGCAAAAGAACAGAAACTTGCGGCGGGGGAACAAGTATTTTGGGTGGCTCTCTGTTGGTTTCCTGATTTTAGAGAATTTATAGAGGTGAAGACAGAGCCACGTGGGCCCCACAAGGCATCAGGGCACGCCTGTTGCCTCGTCGTCTCCTCGTTTGCCTTCTGGTCTCCTCCCGATGCTTCTAGGGTCTCCCTTGTCCAGGAAAAAATTGTCAAAAAGTTTGTAGCATTTGGACTTCGTTTGGCACTAATTTACTGGAAAACTAAAAACAACAGCTGGCACTTGGCACTGGGTTAATAGGTTAGTCCCCCAAAAATGATATATAATTGCATATAAAACATCAAAGATTGAACTATAATAGCATGGAACAATAAAAAATTATAGATACATTGGAGACGTATCAACCCGCGTATAAAAACAACGTTAGTGATGAATGGCTGGCTGATACACCTCAAACGTGTCTATATTTCCAAACACTTTTTCTCTTGTTTTGGACTCTAATTTGCATGATTTGAATGGAACTAATACAGGCTGACGTTGGTTTCAGCAGAATTACCATGGTGTTATTTTTGTGCAGAAATTTAAGTTTTCGGATTGAGCTGAAACTTTAGGGAGAATTTTTCTAGAATGTATAAAAAATACTGGTGACAAAATCTACCGAAGAGGCCACCAGAGAGCCACAAGCTCAGGTGGCGCCCCCCTAGGGCGAGCCACCCAGAAAGAATCATCGAGTTTTACGATACGAAGACGCTGCCACCTGCTGTTCTTCAATATGATTGCTGATCTGGAGTCTGTTCAGGGATCCGAAGAAGGGGATTCATCGCCATCATCATCATGAATCCTTCTCCATCAAGCATTCCATGATGCTCACCGCCAGGAGTGAGTAATCGCTTTGTAGGCTTGTTGGACGGTGATGGAATTGGATGAGATTTATCATGCAGTCGAGTCAGTTTGTTAGGGTTGATCCGTAGTATCCACTATGTTCTGAGATTGATGTTGCTATGACTTTGCTATACTTAATGCTTGTCACTAGGGCCCAACTGCATGATTTCAGATCTGAACCCTCTATGTTTTCATGAATATATTTGAGTTTCTTGATCTTATCTGCTAGTTATATGCACTTGTTATTGTCCTGATCCATAGACCCCAAGCTGACAATAGTTGGGATACTCTCCGGAGATGACTGTAGTTCGAGGGTTCATGTATTCACCATATGTTAATGCTTTGTTCTGGTTCTCTATTAATAGGAGGCCTTAATATCCCTTAGTTTCCTTATGGACCCCACTACCACGGGAGGGTGCTACTTGTGAGATGTGTTGGGATTTCCCCGAAGAGGAGAGGATGATGCAATACAGTAGAGATAAGTATTTCCCTCAGTTATGAAACCAAGGTTATCAATCAGTTGGAGAACCAAGCAATGACTCGTTAACAACACCTGCACAGAAACAACAAATACTTGCAACCCAACGCGAACAAGGGGTTGTCATCCCTTGACTGTTACGAGCAAGATTAAATTGTATAGTTTTTGATAGATAGATCGGACAAAAGTACAAAATCAAATAAATAAAAGAAAATTGCTGCAAGGTATTTTTTGTTTTGATATATGATAAAAGATAGACCCGGCGCCCATAATTTTCACTAGAGGCTTCTCTCTTAAAAAATAGCATACGATGGGTAAACAAATTACTGTTGGGCAATTGATAGAAAAGCAAATAATTATGACGATATCCAAGGCAATGATCATATATAGGCATCACGTCCGAGACAGGTAGACCGAAATGATTCTACATCTACTACTATTACTCCACACATCGACCGCTATCCAGCATGCATCTAGTGTATTAAGTTCATGGGAAAATGGAGTAACGCCTTAAGCAAGATGACATGATGTAGACAAGATAAACTCACGTATGAATAAACCCCATATTTTACCCTTAATAGCAATGATGTCACTGGGATTGAACATTGTAAGATGGAACCCATTACAAAGCACCTCTTCTCATTGCAAGATAAATCAATCTAGTTGGCCAAACCAAACCAATAAATGAGAGAAGAAATACGAGGCTACAGTAATCATGCCTAAAAGAGTTCAAAGCAAACTCAAATAATATTCATGGATAGATCTGATCATAAACTCACAATTCATCGGATCCCAACAAACACACCACAAAAATTCATTACATCAAATAGATCTCCAAGAGCACCGAGGAGAACATTGTATTGAAGATCAAACAATGAGAAGAAGCCATCTAGCTATTAACTATGGACCCATAGGTCCATGATAAAGTACTCACCCATCATTGGAGGGGCAGCAAGGATGATGTAGAGCCCCTCCATGATCGAATCCCCCTCCGACAGAGTGCCGGAAAAGTCCTCTAGATGGGATCTTGTGGTTCTGGAACTTGCGGTGCCGGAAAAAGTATTTCGTGGACTCCCCTGTCGATTCACGATTTTAAAGAATTTTTAGAGGTAGACTTAGGTCAAACGGAGCCTCATGGGCCCCACAAGCTACCAGGGTGCGCCCTGGTGCCTCGTGGGCCCATGGTGCATCATCTAGTCTTCTCCTGAAGCTTCTAGCATCTCTTTTGTCGAGAAAAAAATCTCCAAAAAGTTTCGTGGCATTTGGACTTCGTTTGGTACTGATATTCTGTGAAACTGAAAACAAGCAAAAAACAACTAGCACTGGGCACTAAGTTAATAGGCCAGTTCCAAAAAATGATATATAATTGCTTGAAAGTGTATATAAAACATCCAAGATTGATAATATAATAGCATGGAACAATCAAAAATTATAGATACGTTGGAGACATATCAAGCATCCCCAAGCTTAATTCCTGCTCGTCCTCAGGTAGGTAAATGATAGAAATAGAACTTTTGATGTGGAATGCTACCTAACATATTCATCATATATTCTTTTTTCCTTTGTAGCATAGATATTTGGACTTGAATGATTCAAAGCAATAGTCTATAATTTGACATGAAGACATCAATACTCAAGCATACTAACAAGCAACCATGTCTTTCAAAATACCAACGCTAAAGAAAGTTATCCCTAGCCCATTATGCTGAATCATTGATCCATTCATGAAATACACTCAACATTGGGTACATCCAATGCAAAAGTATGATAATAGTGCTCTCTAGTTGGTGCTTTATAAGAGAAGATGGAGACTCAAATTAAAAATAAAAATTGCATAAAAGTAAATAGATAGGCCCTTCACAGAGGGAAGCAAAGATCTGCATAGGTGCCAGAGCTCAAGGCTTAAATTAGAGATAAAATTATTTTGAGAGGCATGCTTTTCCTGTCAATGAAAATGAACGAGAATTCCCAATATCTTCCATGCTAGACAAATTTTAGGCGGTACCCAAACAAAAAAAATAAAGTTTATTTCCTTTCCACCATTCTTTCACAATCCATGGCTAGCCGTATCCATGGGTGCCTTTCGTACCAGCACTTTCCAAGGAATTTATTATTGTCATATTTTTCATTTCAGGACTGTGCATCCCTATTACCCGCCACACTCTCGTGTAAAGAGAAGTGAATAAACACTCATCATGAGAATAAAATACCTAGAATGGAAAATATTAGCCACACCCTGCCGCTTCATGAGCGGTACGGGCACACAAAACAGAAATTCATTTTGAAAAATTAGATTTGGCACATGCAAATTTACTTGGAATGACATGGAAATACCGCATATAGGTAGGTATGGTGGACTCATTTGGCACAACTTTGGGTTTAAGGTGTTGGATGCACAAGCAGCATTCTCGCTTAGTACAAATGATGGCTAGCAAATAGATTGAGAAGCGACTAACCAAAAAATGAAAACGGTCATAAGCATGCATTGAAAATAAGTAACACTGAATAATGCACCATAAGTAGGATATAACTTCGTTGCATAACTATTGACTTTATGTGCTTGCATAGGGAATCACAAACCTTAACACCAATATTCTTACTAAAGCACAATTACTCACCAACATGACTCACATATTACTATCTCCATATTGCAAAACTATTGCAAGGAATCAGGTTTATCATATCCAATGATCTATATGGAAGTTTTTATTATATCCCCCTTGGATATCCATCACTTTGGGACCAAATTCATATCTTGTGCAAATTACCATTGCTATTATCCACTCTCAAAAAGATATAAGTGAAGAATGAGAGTCCAAATATTTCTTTAAAATTTAATCTTATCAACTCTCAAAATTATATAAGTGAAGCATGAGAGTGTATGTATTTCTTTAAAATATAACCACTACCATGCTCAAAAAGATATAAGTGAAGCACTAGAGCAACTGCCTAGCTCAAACGATTTAAGTGAAGCACATAGAGTATTCTAACAAATCATGATAAGCGTGTGGCTCTCTCAAACAAGTGTGTTCAACAATGATGATTGTGACAAAATAAAAAGCAAACAAAGCAAATACTCATATCATACAAGACGCTCCAAGTAAAACTCATGATATGTGACGAATACAAATATAGCTCCAAGTAAAATTACCGATAATTGGTAGAAGAAAGAGGGGATGCCTTCAGGGGCATCCCCGAACTTAGTTGCTTGGGAGTCCTTGAATATTACCTTGGCGTGCCTCGGGCATCCCCAAGCTTAGGCTCTTTCCACTCCTTATTCCTTCATCCATTGCGATCTCACCCCAAACTTGAAAACTTCAATCACCCAAAACTCAACAAAACCTCATGAGATCCGTTAGTATAATAAAGCAAATCACTACTTTAAGTACTATTGCAAACCCATTCATATTTTGTTTTTGCATTATAGATACTATTTTGTAACTTCTCCATGGCCTGTACCCCCCGATACAATCCATAATTTCATGAAAACAAGCAAAACAATGCATGAAAAACATAATCTGTCAAAAACAGAACAATCTGTAGTAATCTGAACATTGACCATACTTCTGTAACTCCAAAAATTCTGAACAACTAGGACAACATGGGAAATTTTTATATCAATCATGTGTAAAAAATTCAGAATTTTTCATCGCTCCAGTGATTCTTAGTAATTCTGCTACTAAACGCGAAAGTTTGTGCTTATGCACAGAATCAAAGCAACTATCAACCAAATCATCCCACAAGCTTTGCTTGACACAAAAACTAATTAAAACACAACCATAATAGTACCATAATTGTGTCCACACAAGAAAATAGAAAAATAACTATTGGGTTGTCTCCCAACAAGCTCTTTCCTTATAGCCATTAAGATAGGCTTGAGATTTTATTGAAGCTCACATGGAAGATAATAATTGAAACACAAAGAGAGCATCATAAAACATGTGAAAAACACATTTAAGTCTAACATACTTCCCATTCATAGGAATTTTATAAGCAAACAAATTATCATGACAAGAAATATCTAGCATATGCAAAGGAGAGGAATAAAACATTGACAATCTCAACATAACGAGAGGTAATTTAGTAACATGAAAATGTCTACGACCATATTTTCCTCTCCCACAATAATTACATGTTGGATCATAATCAAATTCAACAATATATCTATCATATAAGATTTTCTCTTCATGGTCCACATGCATAAAAGTCTTATAACCTCGGGTGAGCAAGGCGCATGCAAATTTTCGTGGTGTTTGGACATTTCAGGAGCTCATGAGAAAGGAAAGAATTTAATCTGTGTGCTCGTGAATAGTAAATTCAAGAAAAATAACAAAAAAATCTGAAATTTTGCGGGATCGAAGATGCTCGGGTGTGCAAGGTGCATCCAAATTTTTGTGACCAAATGACATGCAAGGAGCTTTAGCAAAAAAAACAGTGCATTTTTTGGAAGTTTTTTTTCGAGCCAAATTTTTTTCCTCCACAAGCTCCTACAATGTACAAACACCACAAAAATTTGCACGCACCTTGAACACCCGAGCATCTTCGATCCTGTAAAATTTTAGATTTTTTTGCTATTTTTTTGAATTTACTGTTCACACACACACAGATTAAATTCTTTCCTTTCTCACGAGCTCCTGGAATACCCAAACAACACGAAAATTTGCACGCACCTTGTGATGATGTTATGTACCTAGGGTAGGGTCATGGACCTATCTAGGATACCATACCCAAGGACATCCTTAGACGAAGCTACCTTTTAGTCGACCAAGAGGGACTCCACTCGACCGGCTAGAAGACACTCGACCGACCTAAAGACACTCGACCATGAAGACTCACTCGACCATCAGGAGTTTAGGATCTACTCTGTATCCAAACGGTCTGTAATTAAGTAGTCTTAATGGTCATGATGACACTTTATGTAGGGCGTTACTAGTAAGGCCCAGCCTTAATGTACTTTAACCCTCTGCTACGTGGGTTGGCTGGGGTCCTGGCGTCCTCTATATAAGCCACCCCCTCCACTGGTAGAAGGGTTCGCACCCCTGTAACTCGTATACACATAAACCAGTCGGCCGCCTCCGGGCTCCAAGACGTAGGGCTATTACTTCCTCAGAGAAGGGCCTGAACTCGTTAAACACTCGTGTGTACAACTACTCCATATCTAGGATCTTGCCTCTCCATACCTACCCCCCATTCAACTGTCAGACTTAGAACCACGACAGTTGGCGCCCACCGTGGGGCAGGTGTCTTAGCGACTTTTTGGAGAAGTTGCAATTTGTTCGATTGCCTTCATCATGGTTTCCGGCGGAGCTCTGGTCGAGGGCCGCGTGATCCGTCTCGGTGCGCTCGCTTTCATCACCGACGACTCCGCTTGGCTCCAGGAGGCACCACTCGACATCGACGCGCTCCCCGTCCGCGGGGCGACGCACTTTCGGGCGTGTGTCCGCGGCGTCCTGCTGCGGCAGCCGTCGACCCCATACCGGTCGACTCCTGTGCCGTCCTCCCTCCCTGTCTCCCGCCAGCGCAAGCGCTCCGGTCGGTCAAGGCTCCAGCGATGGGTGAGACACGCAGTGGCTCGCCAATCGGCCACCACCCAGGTCGCGGCAATTGAGCCCGACGAATCTCTCTACGGCCTGTTCGACTGGCTCCGTAGAGACTGCATCCGAGTGCGATAGCAGTGATCCAGCGGCGGAGGTCTTGATGGTCAACGGGCCTCGTAGCCCTCCTGGTTTCCCCCGCAACGACGGGATGGACGATGGGGGCGACCCCGCTCAGGCCCACGAAGAGTATCAGCCCGAGCCGCTCACTTCTCAGCAGAGGGAAGAACTTCGCCGCCGGAACATGGATGCCCTGCATACTCCCATTGCAGGAGAAACCCCTGAGGCTCGTGCCCTGGAAGAGGCGCGTTTGGCCAACTTGGCTGAACGCACTCGACTGGAGAACCTCCAGCGAGCACTCGACGAGCGTGCGCGTCAATGAGTACCCGACTCCAGCCGACGTCAGCTCTTTACGCAACCGACTCAAGTATATCGAACCCCGATTCAGAATTTGGCAGCTGCAGCCCGTATAGCAGAGTCAATTCAGCCCTATCAGTCGGAGGCTGGAAGAGGCTTGATGCAGATCAGAGATTTACTCCGGGCGGCAGGAGATCAAAATTCAGTTGTGTCACAGTCGCGCAACAGGATTCACAGTCGATCCACCGCTGCGAATATTGTTCAGTCGGCTCATAGTCCAAGGTCGCCTCCGAGGCGCGTGGGACGTGAAGGCCGGCGGGACCACTATGATGATCGATTTGATCGTGACGACAGGCGTCGAGTGCCCACTCCTCCCCCGAGAAGTGGGTCTAACGCCCATCGGCAGCAAGATGACAGATGCCAGCGCAGTGTTGGGCGGAGAGTTCCAGTCGACCCCAGAGAGCCGGGCTTTGACGCGAGATCCATCATCGTGCAAGGTTTGGTCGACCGGAACAGAGCTCATAGAGGTGGCCATGACAGAGATGTGCCCACAAGCAGCCGAGTCCATGTTTCAGGTCCGGAATGCTTTAGCAGAGCCATCAGAGCCGCAGTGATACCCCCCAACTTCAGGTTGGCGACTGGAGTGAGTAAGTTCACCGGAGAGTCTAAGCCTGAAACTTGGCTTGAAGACTACCGAGTGGCTGTTCAGATTGGTGGCGGTAATGATGAGGTGGCCATGAAGCATTTGCCACTTATGCTAGAGGGTTCGGCCAGGGCGTGGTTGAATCAGTTAGCTCCTAGCAGCATTTACACCTGGGAAGATCTTTCCCGAGTGTTCGTCAGGACGTTCGAGGGAACTTGCAAGTGACCGGCCGGATTGACAGAGCTGCAAGTTTGCGTACAAAAGTCGAGTGAAACATTGAGAGATTACATCCAGAGATGGATCACTTTGCATCATACTGTAGAGAATGTGTCAGACCATCAAGCGGTCTGCGCATTCAAGGATGGTGTCAAGAACAGAGAGTTGAGCCTGAAGTTTGGTCGAACTGGAGATATGACCCTGAGTCGGATGATGGAAATAGCCACCAAGTACGCCAATGGCGAAGAAGAGGACCGACTCCGGAGTGGCAAGTACAAGCCGAGTCAGTCGGAGAAAGGAAACTCCAGTCGGAAGCAGAAGCGGAAGGCCGAGCCAGCTGCTCCTGGAGAGGCTCTGGCCGTGACTCAGGGAAAATTCAAAGGGAAGCCCAAAGGATCTTGGAACCCCAAGAAGGTAAAAGATAAGGAAGGTAATGACGTGATGGATCTACCGTGTCATATCCACACGAAGAAAGACGAAGAGGGTAACTTCATCTACCCAAAGCATACCACTCGCCAGTGCCGGCTCTTAATCCAGCAGTTTCAAGGAAAATAACCGAAGGACAAGGAGAAGGAGTCGGACAAGGCCGAGGACAAGGAGGACAGTGATGGAGAGTACCCTCATGTCAACTCCACTCTGATGATTTTTGCTGATGTAGAGAGCAAAAGTTGACTGAAAGTGATCAACCGTGAGGTCAATATGGTCGCCCCGGCGACACCAAGTTATCTGAGATGGTTGCAAACTCCCATTACTTTCGATCAGTCTGATCACCCTGCTCACATTGCCACCCCTGGGAGGCAAGCGCTGGTGGTCGACCCAGTCGTCGAAAGCATTTGACTGACAAAGGTATTGATGGATGGCGGCAGTGGATTGAATATACTGTATGTAGAGACGCTCAAGGGAATGGGCATTCCGATGTCTAGGCTCAGTTCCAGCAACATGAGCTTTCACGGAGTCATCCCTGGAAAGAAGGCTGAGTCACTCGGCCAAATAGCTCTGGATGTAGTGTTCGGTGACTCGAAGCATTTCCACAAAGAGAAGCTGACATTTGAAGTCGTGGATTTCTGAAGCGCCTACCACGCTATTTTGGGAAGACCAGCCTATGCCCGCTTCATGGCTCGACCATGTTATGTGTACCTGAAATTAAAGATGCCTGGCCCCAAAGGCGTGATCACTATCACTGGCAGTCGGAAGAAGGCAAAAGAGTGTTTCCAGAAAGGCTCAAAGATTGCGGATGACCAGATAACAGTGGTAGAGCTGGAGGAATACAAGAAGAATGCAGATCCGAGTGATTTGCTGCGGGCCAAGAAGCCCGCCACAGAGTCAGCATTTCAGTCGTCTGGGGAGACGAAGCCAGTTCATATCCACCCGACTGACCCCAATGCAGCACCGACCCATATTTCCACAACACTCGACTCTAAATAGGAAGAAGCGCTCATCCAGTTCCTCCGTGAGAACTGGGACATCTTTGCATGGAAGCCAGCTGACATGCCGGGTGTTCCCAGGGGGCTGGCTGAGCATCGCCTTAGAGTTGACTCAAAAGCGAAACCTGTTAAAGAACATCTTCGACGGTCCGCTGTTCAGAAGAAAAAAGCCATTGGCGAGGAGGTGGCTCGACTCCTTGCAGCAGAGTTTATCCGAGAGATATACCACTCCGAGTGGCTCGCCAATGTCGTCATGGTTCCCAAGAAGAACAACTCACTTCGCATGTGCATTGATTTCAAACATATCAATCGGGCCTGCCCGAAAGATTATTTTCCTCTCCCTCGCATCGACCAAATTGTCGACTCGACCGCAGGGTGCGAGAGATTGTCTTTTTTAGACGCTTATTCCGGGTATCATCAGATCCGTCTGTATGGACCTGACGAAATCAAAGCAGCTTTCATCACTCCATTCGGGTGCTTCTGCTATATCACCATGCCATTCGGCCTCAAGAATGCCGGAGCAACGTTCATGAGAATGATTCAAAAGTGTTTACTCACTCAAATCAATCGGAATGTGGAAGCGTACATGGATGATATCGTGGTCAAGTCGCGAAAGGGTTCCAACCTATTGACTGACCTAGCTGAAACATTTGCCAATCTCAGAAGGTATGATATCAAGCTCAATCCATCGAAGTGCACATTCGGAGTACCTGGCGGAAAGTTACTCGGTTTTCTCGTTTCAGAACGAGGAATCGATGCTAACCCAGAAAAAGTTGGCACCATACTCCGAATGAAACACCCTGTGCGTGTGCACGACGTCCAGAAGCTTACTGGATGCTTGGCTACTTTAAGTCGATTCATCTCTCGCCTCAGTGAAAAGGCATTGCCCCTTTACCGACTGATGAAGAAGGCAGACAAGTTCGAGTGGACTCCAGAAGCTGATGCAACGTTTGCCGAGTTAAAAACTCCGCTCTCCACCCAGCCGGTGCTTGCTGCTCCAATCAGCAAAGAGCCTCTGTTGCTTTATATTGCAGCCACAGGACAAGTCGTCAGTATAGTACTTATGGTCAAGCGGGAAGAAGAAGGGAAAGCCTTCAAAGTTCAGCGCCTAGTGTATTATCTCTCTGAAGTTTTGACCCCATCGAAGCAAAGATATCCTCATTATCAGAAGCTTGTATATGGGATCTACATGACCATGAAGAAGGTTGCTCATTATTTCTCTGATCATGACATTACAGTCGTTAGCGACGCACCATTGTCAGAGATTCTGCACAACAGAGATGCAACTGGTCGAGTGGCTAAATGGGCGATTGAACTCCTTCCCCTTGATGTCAAATTCGAGGCAAAGAAAGCCATTAAGTCCCAAGCTATAGCAGATTTCCTTGCCGAGTAGACTGAGCAACAGCAGCCGACTCAAGTTCACTCAGAGCATTGGACCATGTTCTTTGATGGCTCTAAGATGTTAAATGGTTCTGGTGCTGGGGTTGTTTTAGTTTCCCCCCGAGGAGACAAGCTCAGATATGTGCTCCAGATCCACTTTGATTCCTCCAACAATGAAGCAGAATATGAAGCACTCTTGTATGGGTTGCGCATGGCCATTTCACTCGGCGTCCGTCGCCTTATGGTCTATGGCGATTCAGATTTGGTGGTCAATCAGGTGATGAAGGAGTGGGAAGTTAGAAGCCCAGCCATGACTGGATACTGCAATGTAGTGAGGAAGCTCGAAAAGAAGTTCGAAGGGTTAGAGCTCCACCACATACCCCGACTGAAAAATCAAGCAGCTGACGATCTGGCGAAGATAGGATCCAAGAGAGAAGTCATCCCCAGTGATGTGTTCTTGGAGCATATCCACACTCTGTCAGTCGTAGAAGATCCGTTTACCGATGAAGCTCCGCAACCGAAGAGTGTTACGGATCCGACTGAGGTTGAAGTCCCAGCAGTGGTCGACCTGATCATGGAAGTTTTAGTGATCACTCCAGATTGGACAGTACCATATATCGCGTATATCTTGAGGAAAGAACTCCCGGAGGACGAAGAAGAGGCTCGACAGATCGTCCACCGATCTAAGGCCTTTACCGTGATAAGAGGACAGTTGTACAGAGAAAGCGCGACTGGAGTTGGTCAGAAATGCATAACACCGGAGGAAGGTCGAATAATCCTTGATGACATACACTCGGGGACCTGTGGCCATCATGCGTCTTCTCGGACCATCGTGGCCAAATCATACCGAGCCGGATTTTATTGGCCAAGAGCGAATGAAATGGCGAAGGAGATAGTCGACAAATGCGAGGGATGTCAATTTTACTCCAATATGTCACACAAGCCCGCGTCAGCTTTGAAGACTATACCACTCGTCTGGCCCTTTGCAGTGTGGGGTTTGGATATGGTCGGTCCTTTGAGAACAGGCAGAAGCGGTTTTACCCATGTGCTGGTAGTAGTCGACAAGTTCACCAAGTGGATCGAAGCTAAACCCATCAAGAACCTCGATGCCGGTACTGCTGTCAGCTTCATCAGAGAATTGATATTCAGATATGGAGTCCCGCACAGCATCATCACTGACAACGGGTCAAACTTCGATTCCGAAGAGTTCAGAGATTTTTGCACGTCTCAAGGCACACGAGTCGACTATGCTTCAGTCGCTCACCCACAGTCGAATGGACAGGCAGAACGAGCCAACGGTTTGATTCTCAAAGGGTTGAAACCCCATTTGATGCGTGATCTTAAGCATGCGGCTGGTGCATGGGTCGACGAACTTCCCTCGGTGCTTTGGGGGTTAAGGACCACGCCCAACCGGTCGACTGGAAGAACTCCATTCTTCTTGGTCTACGGAGCTGAAGCAGTCTTGCCGAGCGACCTTCTCCACAATGCTCCCCGGGTCGAGCTCTACACCGAAGCTGAAGCAGAACAAGCGCGGCAGGACGCAGTCGACCTTTTAGAGGAATAAAGGGAGATGGCTCTGATCAGATCGACCATTTACCAACAAGACTTGCGTCGCTTCCACGCCAAAAACGTGAAGAGTCGAGCCTTCCAGGAAGGAGATTTAGTTCTCCGAGTGGATCAGCAGAAACCGCACAAGCTTGCTCCTTCTTGGGAAGGTCCCTTCATCGTCACCAAGGTTCTCCACAATGGAGCATACCATCTTTACAATGTCGAGCATCAGATCGACGAGCCCCGAGCTTGGAACGCGGAGCTTCTCCGCCCCTTTTACACTTAAGTATTCACTCGGATGAGTTGTAATAAAAGTACTTCTGTAGTTTATTTATCAAAGACAAGAGCTTTATAATTTTCCCAGTAATCATTATTTCTTTTGTCCACACAAAACAATCCCCCAGTGGGTGGCTTGGCTGCGAATCCGATTCGCCCAAGTCTGTAAAAAAATCCTAACCGAGTGGTGAGCCAGTCTCCCACACGAAGGCTTAGCTGCGAAATCTGTTTCGCCTAAGATAACAAAATCCTACCGAGTGGTAAGCCAGCCTTCCACTCAGAGGCTTAGCTGCAGTCCAAGTACTCGCGTAAGATAAACAAAATCCTGTCGAGTGGTAAGCCAGCCTTCCACTCGGAGGCTTAGCTGCAGTCCAAGTACTCGCCTAAGATAAACAAAATCCTATCGAGTGGTAAGCCAGCCTTCCACTCGGAGGCTTAGCTGCAGCATTGCGCTCGCCTAAGTACAAATACAACATGCGCTTTGCAAGGAGGATGAGGTGCAGGTCGACTGCTACCCTCTCCTTCCGAGCTACGCCACAAATGCAACGTGCACTCTGCAAGGAGGACGAGGTGCAGGTTGACTGCTACCCTCTCCTTCCGAGCTACACCACAAATACAACGTGCACTCTGCAAGGAGGACGAGGTGCAGGTCGACTGCTACCCTCTCCTTTCGAGCTACGCCACAAATACAACGTGCGCTTTGCAAGGAGGACAAGGTGCAGGTCGACTGCTACCCTCTCCTTCTGAGCTACGCCACAAATACAACGTGCACTTTGCAAGGAGGACGAGGTGCAGGTCGACTGCTACCCTCTCCTTCTGAGCTACGCCACCAATACAAAATCCTACCGAGTGGAGAGAAGACCTCCCACTCGGTGGCTTAGCTGCAGCCCAGTGCTCGCCTAAGTTCTTGAAAATCCTACCGAGTGGAGAGCAAACCTCCCACTCGGGGGCTTAGCTGCAGCCCAGTGCTCGCCTAAGTATCTGAAATCCTACCGAGTGGACAACAGACCTCTCACTCGGGGGCTTAGCTACAGCCCAGTGCTCGCCTAAGTTTTTAGAAATCCTACCGAGTGGAGAGCAAACCTCCCACTCGGGGGCTTAGCTGCAGCCCAGTGCTCGCCTAAGCGTATTGGGGAACAAGTCGACTGCAACGAGCGCTTCGCTTTAACCTGCAAAAGACACCTCAAACCAAATGCAAACATCTTCAACGTCGAATCCAAGTTGGGATAACACCTAATGGAACCAAAAGTGCTGAGGCGCTAGGCCTGTTAAGGTTTGTCGGTTACAAAACTCACTCGGCATACCGAGGCAAATTTAAAGTATCAAGCTCAGAAGTTTTTTACCCCTCCTGTGGAGGGCTGGAAGGTGCAACAAACTCGTCCAGATCAATTCCATCTGCAATCCGAGTGGCAGCAGCAATGAAGGTCTCCATGAAAGATCTGAAATCGTGCTTCTTGGTATTAGCCACCCTAAGAGCCACCAGCTTGTCCTCTCGTGCATCCTTGCAGTGAACGCGGACCAGAGACAGAGCAACATCCGCACCGCACCTAGCCAAAGACTTCTTCCACTCCTGCACTCGACTTGGGACCTCATTCAGTCGAGTCATCAGAGACTCGAGGTCGTTCTGGAGTGTCTCTCTTGGCCAGAGTGTTGTGTTGATGCGAGAAGTTGCGACCTTCAGCCTTGCGAGATAGTCGATGACAACAGCAACACAAGATTCAAGCCGGAGCACATTCATGGCGGCTTCATCTTTCACGGGAGAGGTGATGGGGTCCAGGTTTACTTCCAGTCGACCAGTCTCCTCTTCAAAGTCCTGGCAAAATTCTGCAAGCACAACCACCGAGTCAAGACAGCAGCTGGAGGTTACAGTTAAAATATTTATTTGATATAAAAGATTACCTTCAAGCATGAGGAACAACTTCTTGGCGAGTCCACCCAGATAAGCCTCCAGATCGTTCTTCTTTCTCATCAACTCACTGGCCTTGTCATTCAGGGTGGTCTTGTCACTTTTCAGTCGACTGACCTCCTGGTTGGCAGCATCAAGAGCAGCTTTCAGATTGGTGTTTTCTTCTTCAAGCTTGGTCACTGAAGCCAGCTTCTCCTCTGCAAGCTTGGTCTTCTCTAAAGCAGTTTTTTGCATCTCAGCCAAGTCAAGGTCTTGCTTCTTCAGGGCATCCCTCACTTTGTCTGCAAAGTTACAGTGAGATTAGATTCGGAAACAAGTGAGAGGCAAAGGCAGTCGTCAAAGGCCTCACCAAGCATACCTTTAGCTTCCTCCTTCGCCTTCGTCAAGTTCTCTTGGGCCAGTTTCAGATCGAGCTTGAGCTGAATGTGTTTGTTCTCCAACTTAGTATAGCAAGCCGCAAGGTCACAAGATTTCTACGAAGAACCAATCGACAGATGTCAAAGACAATCCACTTCCGAGTGAGTAAGGAAAAATCATAGCGTTTCTAAGACTATTGTCACATCCCTAGTCTGGTATGACTTAGACTAGCTAGCCATTTGTGCATCATATTTAAATTTCATTTAAATTTGAAATGAGGATTGGTGGAACCCTCAGAATCATTTTTGAAAATGACCCAAATAAAACTTTCTCCAAAAGGGTCCAAGAAAATGCTCATGTTGCTCTCTGAAAATATTGGACAGAGATAAAAATCAAAACAATATTTTTAGGAGCTCATGGATATTTATTTTGGCCATTTGGATTAATTCGATAAATATTTGCATTGGAAATATATTGCTATATATATGAAATATGGTCCAAAAATTATGCCATTGATAAAGGAGCTCTGGAATAATATATCTAGCTCCTGCAAAAATTGGCATAAGGTAATAAATTGATTTAGTATTATATTAAATCAAAACAATGTCAGAAAAATTAGAAAACATAAATAAAAGAAGGAGAAGCTTACCTGGGGCTCTCCCCCTGTGCAGCCCAGCAGCAGGCCGGCCCAGCCAGCAGGCGGCCCAGCCCGCCCCCTCCTCTGTCGTCTTCGTCCTCGACAGAGGGAGGGGAGCGTGCCCGGCGCGCGCGCGCGCCACCGCGCCACGCCACCTCCCTCCCTGCTTGCCTGGAGCCTCCTCGTCGCCCTGGGACGCCGGACGACGCCACACAGCCCCCCGTACCCTCTCACTCTCCCCTGATTCTTCCTCTCCTCTCCCTCGCTCTCTCTCTCCCGTGTCCGAACGCGTCGGTCACCGCCGTTCGCCATAGCCATCGCCACCGGCCTCCCCTCGCCTCCCCGACACGCTTCCGAGCTCCGCCACAACCCCCTCCACCTCCTCGTCGAGCCACGAACCTCCGGACGCCCTGTGTAGCCGCCGTTGCCATCGTCTTCCTCCTCGAACACCGTCGACCGCCGACTCCGATTTGCCGTCTCCAACGCGTCCCCGGCCACAACGAGCAGCCCTGGAGGTCCGCGGTGAGCTCCGCCGCCGTTCCCCTCTCTTCTCCCCCTCGTTTCCGCGCCGTAGCGCCGTTCCCCACCACGGCCGAAGCCTCTCGCCACCGTCCATGTCGCCGCCGCCGTCTCGGCCCGCCTCCGCCCAAACCGAGCCTTCCATCGCGCTCCCAGTGCCACGAGGGTGCCGCCGAGCCCCTCAGGTGGCCTCCCCGTGCCCCGCAGCCCGTTCCCGCTCGAAGCCGAGCTCCGGCCGCCGCCGCGAGCTTTGCTCCGGCGAGCTCCGGCCTTCCCCGCTCCTCCCACCTGTCCCACCAGATGCGCGAGAGCCCGGGCTACGCCCCGGTGCTCTCCGACGCCGCCCCCGTGGCCTGTTTCGCGGACGCCGCCGCGTCCAGAGGTCGCCGCCGACGACCTCGCCGGCCTGACGAGTGGGCCCCGTCGGCAGGTGATTAGCTTAGTGCTAATCACTGTTAATTAACCCCCTGAGGCTGACATGTGGGCCCCGGTGCCCCCTAACCTTTTAATTAAGTTAATTTAACCCCTGTTTAACCCCCTGTCACTGACGTGTGGACCCCACACGTCAGGTTTGACCCGGACCAGCCCAGTTGACCGCTGACGTCGTGCTGACGTCATGCTGGCGCTATTATATGAATTCTGGATTTAAATTTAATCAGAAATTCCAGAAATTGATTTAAACTTCAAAAATTCATATCAATTCAACCGTAGCTCAGATTGAAATGATTTATATATGAAAAATTATCAGAAAAATGCAATCTTTCCATCTGTACTAGTTTCATGCATGACAAACCAACTTATACATGCTGAATATGAGAAAACACATTATGGCACATTAAGAGACTTAATTTTGGAGTTGCATTTGAACCTTTTGTTCAAATGGACTTCATTCAAATTGAATACTAGTTGCATTAGCTCAAACAGCATCACATCTACATGCCATGTTCATGCATCATATTGTTGCATATGATTGGGTATTGATTGCCGGCACCGTTCCTTCTCGATAGGTCCTGCTCCGGAGACGTTCCAGAGTACCTGTCTGTGAAGCAGTGCCTCCCTTGTTGATTTACCAGGCAAGCAAACCCCCTTGTTCATTTCGATAAAACCCTACTCTCTCGCTCCTGCTCTCAGTTATTGCATTAGGACAACAACGGTTCATATGCTACTTTGTGCTGCGGTAGTTGAACCCATTCCTCTGCATGACCTGTCATTGCCACAGTAAATAGTTGAAACCCACTAGCATGTGTAGGAGTTGATTGAAGCCATTGCTGTGTTCCTACCATGCTATGCCTGCTATTGCTTAGAGTTGTGTCAGGTCTGGTTCATTGGGAATGAATTGGAGTGTCACGATATGTTCTGATGCTGAGAGTGAAGTGTGTGAACACGATTTGGTAAAGGTAGCGGTGAGAGGCCATGTAGGAGTACATGGTGGGTTGTCTCACTGGAACCGTCCTTAAGCACTGAGTTCTATGTATGTTGTCCAATGACTCGATACTACCACACATTGGAATGCTTAAGTGCCCCTCTCGACTTATTAGCCTACTTGATCTCTGTCCAGGAGTCGCAACTAGTTTCTGGTGTTTGTAGGTAGTGCTATTTTTCTACCAAGTGGCACCCGGCAGGGTGGGCTTGGGACAGACTAGGCACACGTGGCCCGGTGTACCGAGTGGCACCCGGTTGGTGGGCTCGGGAACCCTGCTCACATCGTTTGGGGCCGTGAGCGACACCCCGGCCGGATCTCCTTGCGGATGGAACCCGAATAGGCGATAAACCTGGACTAGAGTCTTGTGTGGTTAGTCAGGTCGTGGCCGACACCCTCGCCAGGCTTCCGCTTGAAGGTTGCCGAGATACATGACGTGTACATGGCGGTAAGTGGCGAGAGCGTGTGTGAAGAAGTACACCCCTGCAGGGTTAACATGATCTATTCGAATAGCCGGGTCCGCGGTTATGGACTTCTTGGATGCTTACATGGTACATAGACAACTTGAAGTGGATACTCTAAAATGCTCAAGACAAGTGTGAGTGCTATGGATGGCCTTCTCGTAGGGAGACGGGGATGAATCCATAATAGTGTATTGTGTGGTGATTAGTGGACTCGTGTACGTTGTTTCACCTCCAGAGTTTCTGGTAGTCGTAGAACAGGATAGCCACAGAGTCAAAGCTGGCTTGCTGCAACTAAACCCCACATTACCTCTTGATACAGATGCATGTATGATAGGATCTGATGTAAGTCTTGCTGAGTACCTTTGTACTCATGTTGCTTTATTTATGTTTTTGCAGCGGAGACTTCGGTCTTACTAGGGTTCTCATGGACTTCGACTAGTAGCTAGTACCTCAGCTACGATCTTGATCGGATGTTGTAGATAGTCAGGCTCTTCAGCCTTTTTCATTTGTAGATGTCTGTACCCAGACATGTAATGCTTCCGCTTGTTGCTTGTATGCTCTGTATGATGGGTTTTGTGACCCCTGTTTGCAATAAATGCTATGATGGCTCTTCTGAGCCTTTATCTATTTGAGTTGTTGAGTTATGCTGTGATGCCATGTTGTACAGCACATACTTGCATGTTATGCGTACGTGTAATGTGTATTGCTATGTGTGGGATCTGACTATCTAGTTGTTTATCCTTAGTAGACTCTCTTACCGGGAAATGTCTCCTAGTGCTTCCACTGAGCCCTGGTAGCTTGCTACTGCTCCGGAACACTTAGGTTGGCCGGCATGTGTCCTTCCTCGATCCTGTGTCTGTCCCTTCGGGGAAATGTCACGCGATGAATACCGGAGTCCTGCTAGCCCGCTACAGCCCGGTTCACCGGAGTCCTGTTAGCCCAGTGCTACAGCCTGGATTCACTCGCTGATGACCGACACGTTCGATGCTGGGTCATGGATGCCTGTCCCTGTAAGTTAGTGCCACTTTGGGTTTACGACTAGCCATGTCAGCCCGGGCTCTTTATCATATGGATGCTAGCGACACCATCATATACGTGTGCCAAAAGGCGCAAACGGTCCCGGGCAAAGGTAAGGCGACACCGTGGGAATACCGTGCGTGAGGCCGCAAAGTGATATGAGGTGTTACATGCTAGATCGATGTGGCATTGAGTCGGGGTCCTGACAGCGCTGGTATCAGAGCCTGACTGCCTGTAGGATTACCAAGCCAAACTGGTCGAAGTCGAGTCTAGAAATTCTTTAGTTATGTAAGGGAATTGATTGTGGGTTGGAACGTAAGGCTCTTTTTACTCCTTATACCTCATGACCTTCTGATCTGAGTCGTCCTATCTTTCCGACGGGATTAAGGAACTAGGCTTCTCTTCCGTCTATCAGGATCACGTGTTACTACTCTGTAGTCCCATAGGATTGGTTGATCAGAGTCATACCCCAGTTTTGAGTATTTCCGGTGTAGTCTGTTTAGTATGACCTCAGAACCTTGAGTAATGCTGATGAGTATGTTATTACCCCATTTTAGTAGGATGTCTCATTCTGAGCATTTTACTGCCGTTATGCTGCCGGAATTTTCCTAGGAGTTCGAGAGATACTAATTCCTTGTCCTACATTCTACAGTCTATAGTTGATGCTGATTCCGTCCCTGGTTTTCGTTTCTCAGGATGTCATGAAGTTCTATTGTTCGTAGCCGGAACCATGAGGATGGTAGGGATGAGGATCCTCCCGACCAGCCTTCGTTGACAGAGTTCATGCTAGAGATGGAGAGGAACAAGCGTGAGTCTAACCGTTTGTTGGCACGTATCGAGGAGAACACCGCACATCAGTTCAAAGGGTCTGCTACCATTCATGATTTCATTCGCTTGCACCCACCTACCTTTCATCATTCCATCGAGCCACTCGATGCAGATGACTGGCTCCGTAGCATCACTCATAAGCTGCTTTCCGCGAGCATAGCTGAAGATGACAAGGTCACTTATGCCACATACCACCTGGAAGGTCCTGCTAGTCTTTGGTGGCAGAACTATGAGACTTTGCTTCCAGCTGGCCAGATTCCTACCTGGAAGGATTTCACTGAGGCTTTTCGTGAGCATCACATTCCCCAGGCCCTCCTTGATCGCAAGAGAGAAGAGTTCTGTAGTCTCACCCAGAATAAGATGGCTGTTGATGCTTACAGCCGAGAGTTTGAGAACCTCGCCCGCTATGCCACAGAAGAAGTGTCCACGGACGCCAAGAAGCAGGCTAGGTTCCGAAAGGGTCTCAACCCCAAGTTGCGTCGTGATCTCCACCTGCATCATTGTGATACATTCCAAGCTCTTGTGAACAAAGCCATTAATGCAGAGACAGCTCAGCTCACTTACGAGGAGTCTCGTAAGCACAACCGTGATTTGGGATCCTCCTCTGGCTCTAGTTCCCAGAAGCGCCGGATTTGGGTTCCAAACTCCGCTCTTCCTTCCGGTTATACACCGAGGTCATCTCATGTGGTGCCTCCCCCAGCTCAGTCGTATGTTCCACCCAGGCCTACTGGTAGACCGTTTGTCAGTGCGGGTCCACGTTCAACCTCAGGGAACTTGCTTCACATGCGGGAAGCCAGGACACTATGCACGTGATTGCTCTCAGACTAGTTATGCTCCACCCCAGCCCGAGAAGACTGTTGGCTGTATTAAGCCATCACGCAAGATGATCAGTGTCAAGTCAGTCCCACTGAACGTGGACGTGTGCATCACGTCTCAGCTAAAGACGCTCATGATGATCCAGATGTCGTTCTTGGTACACTCCTTGTCAATTGTCACCCAGCATCAGTTCTATTCGATACTGGAGCATCTCACTCCTTCATTTCTGAAGGCTATGCTCGTTTGCACGACATGTCATTTTGTGATATGCCAACTCCGCTTGAAATCCAAACCCCAGGGTCTAGATGGCAGACCACCAGAATCAGCCATGGTAATGAAATCCTTGTTGATAGACTTGTATTCCTTGCATCATTTGTAGCCCTCAAGTCCTCAGATATTAACATCATCTTGGGTATGGACTGGATGACAGCTCATCATGCCAAGATTGATTGTTACACAAGATCTGTTCAACTTACACACCCATCTGGCAAGATAGTCACCGTCTCCACTAGAGTTGCAAAGCGTCAGCTCTATTCTCTTAATGCCAGCCCTCTTCCAGACCTTGAAGATATCCGGTAGTCCGTGACTTTCCGGATGTCTTTCCAGAGGAACTGCCAGGTGTTCCACCTGACAGAGATGTAGAGTTCGTCATAGATCTTATCCCAGGAACAGCTCCAATCTCCCGGAGACCTTACAAGATGGCACCCTTAGAACTAGCCGAGCTTAAGAAACAACTCGATGAGTCCTTGCAAAAGGGTTTCATCCGTCCTAGTTCTTCTCCTTGGGCTTGCCCCGTCCTCTTTGTCAAGAAGAAAGACGGTACGGACCGGATGGTCGTTGATTATCGTCCCGTTAATTTGGTCACGATAAAGAACAAGTATCCGCTCCCCAGGATCAACGACCTGTATGATCAGCTCGCTGGATCCTCAGTCTTCTCCAAGATGGATTTAAGGTTAGGATACCACCAAATCAAAATCAGAAATGGGGACATTCCCAAGACAGCTTTTGTCACTCGTTATGGTCAGTACGAGTACACCGTCATGTCCTTTGGCCTAACCAACGCCCCAGCCACATTCTCCCGCTTGATGAACTCGATCTTCATGGAGTACTTAGATAAGTTCGTCGTGGTTTACCTCGATGATATTCTTATTTACTCGAAGAACGAGGAAGAGCATGCCGAACATCTTAGACTTGTTTTAGAAAAACTCAGAGAGCACCGCCTTTATGCCAAGTTCTCCAAGTGTGAATTTTGGTTGCCAGAAGTGACCTACTTAGGCCACGTAATCTCTGGTAAGGGCATTGCTGTCAATCCCGAGAGAGTTCAAGCCGTTCTCGATTGGACCCCACCTGAGACCGTTAAACAAGTTAGGAGTTTCCTTGGTCTAGCCAGCTATTGTCGCCGCTTTGTTGAAAACTTCTCCAAAGTAGCCAAACCCCTCACGGAACTTCTCAAGAAAGATAAAAAGTTCGAGTGGTCCCCACAGTGTGAGTACAGTTTTCAGGAACTGAAAAGGCGCCTGACTTCTGCTCCCATACTTGTGCCACCGGATTTCACTAAAGACTTTATTATCTACTGCGACGCCTCACGACAGGGACTAGGTTGCATTCTTATGCAGGATCGTCATGTGATTGCCTATGCATCTCGACAGTTGCATCCACATGAGGAGAATTATCCTACACATGATCTAGAGCTTGCAGCCGTAGTCTATGCACTCAAGACCTGGCGACATTACCTTCTTGGTAAACGTTGCGAGATCTACACCGATCACCAGAGTCTCAAGTATATCTTCACCCAACCAGACCTGAACCTTAGGCAAAGACGTTGGTTGGAGTTGATTACAGATTATGATCTAGGGATTACCTACACCCCAGGCAAAGCCAATGTCATGGCTGATGCGCTAAGCCGTAAATCCTATTGCAACAATCTCATGTTGCAGCAAGGCCAACCACTTCTCCATGAGGAATTCTGTAAGCTTAATCTTCACATAGCTCCTCGCGGATTTCTTTCTACCTTGGTGGCGAAACCTACCCTTGAGGATCAGATCATCTCTGACCAGAAGTTTGATAGGGGGGTTATCCGCATTAAGAGAAACATTAAGAAGGGAATTGGTGGGTGTTTCTCTATGGATGATCGTGGTGTTGTTTTCTTTGAGAATCGCTTGGTGGTTCCCAAGAATCAACATCTGCGACAATTGATTCTTAAGGAGGCGCATGAATCTCCTCTCACGATTCATCCCGGTAGTACTAAGATGTATCAGGACCTACGCCAGAGGTTCTGGTGGACTAGGATGAAGAGAGAAATCGCTGAGTTCATTGCTAAATGTGACGTTTGTCGTCGCGTTAAGGCAGAGCATCAAAGGCCTGCTGGCACCCTTCAGCCTTTAGCTATTCCTGAATGGAAATGGGATAAAGTTGGTATGGACTTCATCACCGGCTTTCCCAGGACCAAGAGAGGGAATAACGCTATCTTCGTAGTCGTTGATCGTCTTTCCAAAGTGGCTCACTTCCTTCCTGTTCGAGAAAATATCACTGCTAGTCAGCTTGCTGACTTATATATTTCTCGAATAGTGTCACTGCATGGTGTTCCACTAGAGATCAATTCAGACCGTGGCAGTCTTTTCACTTCTCATTTCTGGGAGAGTTTCCAAACTGCCATGGGAACCCATCTTTCCTTCAGTACCGCTTTCCACCCTCAGTCGAGTGGTCAGGTGGAACGGGTCAATCAAATTCTCGAAGACATGCTCAGAGCTTGCGTTATCTCATTCGGTATGGATTGGGAGAAATGTCTTCCTTTTGCCGAGTTTGCTTATAACAATAGCTATCAATCCAGCCTCAAGAAAGCTCCTTTTGAGGTTCTCTATGGACGAAGATGTCGAACACCTTTGAACTGGTCAGAAACCGGTGAAAGACAATTCTTTGGACCGGACATGATCCAGGAGGCAGAAGAGCAAGTTCGCATCATTCGTGAGAATTTGAAAACAGCCCAGTCTCGTCAGAAGAGCCAGTACGATCGTCATCATAAGGATATGACTTATGAAATTGGCGACCAAGCTTACCTTCGGGTTACTCCTTTGAAGGGTACCCATCGTTTCGGTATCAAGGGCAAGTTGGCTCCTCGTTACATTGGTCCTTTTCGTATTCTCGCTAAACGAGGAGAGGTTGCCTACCAGTTGGAACTACCCCCACATCTTTCTCGAGTTCATGATGTCTTCCACGTCTCTCAACTCAGGCGTTGCTTCTCGGATCCCATCCGCGGAGTGGACCACGAAACGCTTGATCTCCAAGATAACCTCACATACCGAGAGTACCCGGTTCGCATTCTTGATCAAGCAGAGCGTGTCACTCGACGTCAGAACATCAAGTTTCTCAAAGTTCAGTGGTCTCATCATTCCGAGAGAGAAGCTACTTGGGAGCGAGAAGATCGTCTTCGACTGGAGTACCCCGCTTTCTTTCCGTCGACCCCTGAATCTCGGGACGAGATTCTTTCAAGTGGGGGCAAGTTGTCACATCCCTAGTCTGGTATGACTTAGACTAGCTAGCCATTTGTGCATCATATTTAAATTTCATTTAAATTTGAAATGAGGATTGGTGGAACCCTCAGAATCATTTTTGAAAATGACCCAAATAAAAATTTCTCCAAAAGGGTCCAAGAAAATGCTCATGTTGCTCTCTGAAAATAATGGACAGAGATAAAAATCAAAACAATATTTTTAGGAGCTCATGGATATTTATTTTGGCCATTTGGATTAATTCAATAAATATTTGCATTGGAAATATATTGCTATATATGGTCCAAAAATTATGCCATTGATAAAGGAGCTCTGGAATAATATATCTAGCTCCTGCAAAAATTGGCATAAGGTAATAAATTGATTTAGTATTTTATTAAATCAAAACAATGTCAGAAAAATTAGAAAACACAAAATAAAAGAAGGAGAAGCTTACCTGGGGCTCTCCCCCTGTGCAGCCCAGCAGCAGGCCGGCCCAGCCAGCAGGCGGCCCAGCCCGCCCCCTCCTCTGTCGTCTTCGTCCTCGACAGAGGGAGGGGAGCGTGCCCGGCGCGCGCGCGCGCCACCGCGCCACGCCACCTCCCTCCCTGCTTGCCTGGAGCCTCCTCGTCGCCCTGGGACGCCGGACGACGCCACGCAGCCCCCCCGTACCCTCTCACTCTCCCCCGATTCTTCCTCTCCTCTCCCTCGCTCTCTCTCTCCCGTGTCCGAACGCGTCGGTCGCCGCCGTTCACCATAGCCATCGCCACCGGCCTCCCATCGCCTCCCCGACACGCTTCCGAGCTCCGCCACAACCCCCTCCACCTCCTCGTCGAGCCACGAACCTCCGGACGCCCTGTGTAGCCGCCGTCGCCATCGTCTTCCTCCTCGGACGCCGTCGACCGCCGACTCCGATTCGCCGTCTCCAACGCGTCCCCGGCCACAACGAGCAGCCCTGGAGGTCCGCGGTGAGCTCCGCCGCCGTTCCCCTCTCTTCTCCCCCTCGTTTCCGCGCCGTAGCGCCGTTCCCCACCACGGCCGAAGCCTCTCGCCGCCGCCGTCTCGGCCCGCCTCCGCCCAAACCGAGCCTTCCATCGCGCTCCCAGTGCCACGAGGGTGCCGCCGAGCCCCTCAGGTGGCCTCCCCGTGCCCCGCAGCCCGTTCCCGCTCGAAGCCGAGCTCCGGCCGCCGCCGCGAGCCTTGCTCCGGCGAGCTCCGGCCTTCCCCGCTCCTCCCACCTGTCCCACCAGATGCGCGAGAGCCCGGGCTACGCCCCGGTGCTCTCCGACGCCGCCCCCGTGGCCTGTTTCGCGGACGCCGCCGCGTCCAGAGGTCGCCGCCGACGACCTCGCCGGCCTGACGAGTGGGCCCCGTCGGCAGGTGATTAGCTTAGTGCTAATCACTGTTAATTAACCCCCTGAGGCTGACATGTGGGCCCCGGTGCCCCCTAACCTTTTAATTAAGTTAATTTAACCCCTGTTTAACCCCCTGTCACTGACGTGTGGACCCCACACGTCAGGTTTGACCCGGACCAGCCCAGTTGACCGCTGACGTCGTGTTGACGTCATGCTGGCGCAATTATATAATTTCTGGATTTAATTTAAATCAGAAAATTCCAGAAATTGCTTTAAACTTCAAAAATTCATATCAATTCAACCGTAGCTCAGATTAAAATAATTTATATATGAAAAATTATCAGAAAAATGCAATCTTTCCATCTGTACTAGTTTCATGCATGACAAACCAACTTATACATGCTGAATATGAGAAAACACATTATGGCATATTAAGAGACTTAATTTGGAGTTGCATTTGAACCTTTGGTTCAAATGGACTTCAATCAAATTGAATACTAGTTGCATTAGCTCAAACAGCATCACATCTACATGCCATGTTCATGCATCATATTGTTGCATATGATTGTGTATTGATTGCCGGCACCGTTCCTTCTCGATAGGTCCTGCTCCGGAGACGTTCCAGAGTACCTGTCTGTGAAGCAGTGCCTCCCTTGTTGATTTACCAGGCAAGCAAACCCCCTTGTTCATTTCGATAAAACCCTACTCTCTCGCTCCTGCTCTCAGTTATTGCATTAGGACAACAACGGTTCATCTGCTACTTTGTGCTGCGGTAGTTGAACCCATTCCTCTGCATGACCTGTCATTGCCACAGTAAATAGTTGAAACCCACTAGCATGTGTAGGAGTTGATTGAAGCCATTGTGTGTTCCTACCATGCTATGCCTGCTATTGCTTAGAGTTGTGTCAGGTCTGGTTCATTGGGAATGAATTGGAGTGTCACGATATGTTCTGATGCTGAGAGTGAAGTGTGTGAACACGATTTGGTAAAGGTAGCGGTGAGAGGCCATGTAGGAGTACATGGTGGGTTGTCTCACTGGAACCGTCCTTAAGCACTGAGTTCTATGTATGTTGTCCAATGACTCGATACTACCACACATTGGAATGCTTAAGTGCCCCTCTCGACTTATTAGCCAACTTGATCTCTGTCCAGGAGTCGCAACTAGTTTCTGGTGTTTGTAGGTAGTGCTATTTTTCTACCAAGTGGCACCCGGCAGGGTGGGCTTGGGACAGACTAGGCACACGTGGCCCGGTGTACCGAGTGGCACCCGGTTGGTGGGCTCGGGAACCCTGCTCACATCGTTTGGGGCCGTGAGCGACACCCCGGCCGGATCTCCTTGCGGATGGAACCCGAATAGGCGATAAACCTGGACTAGAGTCTTGTGTGGTTAGTCAGGTCGTGGCCGACACCCTCGCCAGGCTTCCGCTTGAAGGTTGCCGAGATACATGACGTGTACATGGCGGTAAGTGGCGAGAGCGTGTGTGAAGAAGTACACCCCTGCAGGGTTAACATGATCTATTCGAATAGCCGGGTCCGCGGTTATGGACTTCTTGGATGCTTACATGGTACATAGACAACTTGAAGTGGATACTCTAAAATGCTCAAGACAAGTGTGAGTGCTATGGATGGCCTTCTCGTAGGGAGACGGGGATGAATCCATAGTAGTGTATTGTGTGGTGATTAGTGGACTCGTGTACGTTGTTTCACCTCCAGAGTTTCTGGTAGTCGTAGAACAGGATAGCCACAGAGTCAAAGCTGGCTTGCTGCAACTAAACCCCACATTACCTCTTGATACAAATGCATGTATGATAGGATCTGATGTAAGTCTTGCTGAGTACCTTTGTACTCATGTTGCTTTATTTATGTTTTTGCAGCGGAGACTTCGGTCTTACTAGTGTTCTCATGGACTTCGACTAGTAGCTAGTACCTCAGCTACGATCTTGATCGGATGTTGTAGATAGTCAGGCTCTTCAGCCTTTTTCATTTGTAGATGTCTGTACCCAGACATGTAATGCTTCCGCTTGTTGCTTGTATGCTCTGTATGATGGGTTTTGTGACCCCTGTTTGCAATAAATGCTATGATGGCTCTTCTGAGCCTTTATCTATATGAGTTGTTGAGTTATGCTGTGATGCCATGTTGTACAGCACATACTTGCATGTTATGCGTACGTGTAATGTGTATTGCTATGTGTGGGATCTGACTATCTAGTTGTTTATCCTTAGTAGCCTCTCTTACCGGGAAATGTCTCCTAGTGCTTCCACTGAGCCCTGGTAGCTTGCTACTGCTCCGGAACACTTAGGTTGGCCGGCATGTGTCCTTCTTCGATCCTGTGTCTGTCCCTTCGGGGAAATGTCACGCGATGAATACCGGAGTCCTGCTAGCCCGCTACAGCCCGGTTCACCGGAGTCCTGTTAGCCCAGTGCTACAGCCTGGATTCACTCGCTGATGACCGACACGTTCGATGCTGGGTCATGGATGCCTGTCCCTGTAAGTTAGTGCCACTTTGGGTTTACGACTAGCCATGTCAGCCCGGGCTCTTTATCATATGGATGCTAGCGACACCATCATATACGTGTGCCAAAAGGCGCAAACGGTCCCGGGCAAAGGTAAGGCGACACCGTGGGAATACCGTGCGTGAGGCCGCAAAGTGATATGAGGTGTTACATGCTAGATCGATGTGGCATTGAGTCGGGGTCCTGACAACTATGGCCGAATACAAACATTCGACCATAGTCTCGGGGACTACACCCAGTGGGTGCACTCAGCGTGCCCCCACTAGAGTCGACCAGTCGACCAACTAAAAAAAAACGGGAGGTGTTCTTCAGACTATAGTCAACTGCCAGCAGTCGACCACAGTCTCGGGGACAACACCTAGTGGGTGCACTCAGCGTGCCCCCACCGGTCTATGAATCTATTCAACCTAGTCGAGTAAGGAAAAAACTTAAGACATAAAGCCTATGGTCGACTGCCAGCAGTCGACCATAGCCTTGGGGACTACACCCAGTGGGTGCACTCAGCGTGCCCCCACTAATCTGGAATTTCAATCGACACACCCAGTGGGTGTAGGACAAACTCTAAGAATTTCAGAAGGAAGAGTTTTCAGATATCATATCCTAACAGAACAGGCAGTGACCGACTGACCTGAACATTACTCTGAAGAGCCGAACTGGCGTCATAGGCTGCCTGGCTGGCTTCTCGTATCGCCTTCACTAGCTCCATCATGACCCTCGCTTGGCGTATTGCTTCTTTAGTAGCACTAGCTTGGTCTTCAGGAACGGGGTAGGTTGAGAAAAGCAAGGGTTGAGCAGCACTCGACGACGAAGGACGAGCACTCGTCAACGGCACCGCAAAGGTTACGGTAGGCCGAGTGACATTGTCTCCCTCCATGACCAATGTCTCGGGTGCTGGCACGTCCTGAGTCGCCTTGCCAGCAGACGCCTTCTTGCTCCTCCTCTGCCTTGGTGGTTCCTTGTCGTCGTCGTCGGGAAGATCGATAATGATGTTAGATGAAGCTGCAGAAAGAATCAAAATTAGAGACAATAAGTCAATCGACTGAAAACGGCATCACAAGGGACATACCAGGTTTTGAGGTAACAACATCCTCCATCTCGTGGTCTTCAGCCCTGGCCGAAGTATCAGAAGTAGCAGCACTGCAGTTCCAGAAGTCAGTCGATTGGTCCATGAGTCGAACAAGAACAAGTTCATGAAATGGGGAAAACTCAAGACTACCATTACCCTGAGATAGTGGGGATCACCATCTTCATCTTCGGCAAGACCTTCGCAGGTTTCGACGGTGCCACTCGAGATTGCTTCAGAGCCTTCTCAGTCGGCGCCGGAGAAGTAGTTCGAGGGCGCTTGGTCGACTGTGTAGCGGTTGCGACCCCCTTACCACGCTCAGTCGCGGGATCATGGACAAGCTTCGAGCGCCTTTCCGAGTGGGGAGGTGCAACTTCCTCTTCCTCCTCCTCCTCTTCCTCCTCTTCAGAGTCATCACCCTCGTCATCGTCGTCAGCATCCGAATCCCACTCCTCCGGGCTTTCGCCCCCACTTCCTTCCTCCTCTTCAGTCAGCATCTGCGCTCCATTGGGCATCGAGTATAACTCGGTGGTGGCCTATCAGACAACAAAACAAAGATCAATCGACCATTTCGCAGCAAAGCAGAATGAATACAGCAAGATTACAATTGGAGATAAGTGGTCATACCGTGTCCGGTGTATAGGTACAGTCGACTGGTGGGATCCTCCTAGCCCCTCGAGGGTTGTCCTTATTCCCTGTGATGGCTGCCACCCACCTCTCCAGTGTGGCGTCGCTGACCGCTTCTGGATGGACCCGAGTGGTGTCTTCGGTACCACAGTACAACCACATCGGGTGGCCTCGGTACTGAAGCGGTTGGATGCGCCGTCTAAGGAAGACCTCCAGAAGATCCATACCCGTCACTCCGTCCCTAACAAGTTGGACTACGCGCTCCATCAACAATTTCACCTAAGCTTTCTCCTCAGGAAGCACCTTCAGAGAAGAGGGTTTGTCCACTCGGTCCATGGAGAACGGAGGGAGACCAGTCGACTGCCCCGGCGTCGACTCGTCTTGGCAGTAGAACCAAGTCGACTGCCACCCTCTGACCGACTCAGGAAGGGTCATGGCCGGGAAAGTACTCTTATTCCTCATCTGAATCCCAAGACCACCGCACATCTGGATAACCTTAGTCCTCTCATTGTCCGGACTCGCCTTTTTCACTGTCTGTGAGCGACAGGTGAATATGTGCTTAAAGAGACTCCAGTGTGGTCGACAACCCAGGAAGTTCTCGCACATGGACACAAAGGCAGCAAGATAGGCGATAGAATTGGGGGTGAAATGGTGAAGTTGCGCCCCAAAGAAATTCAGAAACCCTCGGAAGAAAACACTCGACGGCAGAGAAAAGCCACGGTCCACATGAGTGGCTAGGAGAACGCACTCACCCTCCTGCGGCTGCGGTTGACACTCGGTCCCCAGAAGCCTTGCTAACCCGTGGGGGATCAGTCCCTCATTGGCCAGGTCATTGAGATCTGTCTCGGTGATGGTCGAGCGGATCCAATCCCCTTGGACCCAACCTTTTGGCAGGAGGGACCTTGACGAAGATCCGCCCCGACTGGACGGTCTCCCCTTCGCTTTCCCCATCGTCGTCGCCTTCTTCGCGCGCTCCAAGGCCGCCGTCTTCTCCTTCACCATTGTCGTCGACGAAGCGCGCGAGGAGTGGATATGCAGAGGCGAGAGCAGGCGCAGCGGGTGGAGACGAAGAGGGCGGAGAGAAGAATGGGAAGGCACTGTTCAAAAAACCCGCGCCCGGCGCTTTATATAAGGACGCTTCCGAGTGGCTGACGAGTAGGCCTGGGCGGTCCTGTCACATCCCGAAACAGTCGCGCACGCACGATACGTGGCGAAAAAGGCGGCGCGGAAATTGAGGCGTCCGCGCCTTATCCCTTCCGAGTACCGCGGTCCGCCTCGTGTCGCGTGCTTCCCAAAATTCGGATCCCGCAAAATCCACTAAGGGCAGATCAATCTGTCAGACGATATCTTTCCTACGATCCGTCGCTCGGAAGTTCACTGAAGTTCAAAAGTTCACTCGACAGCAGACAAGAATGGATCAAGGCGACTGAAGTAAAAGTTGAAGCCAATGCAGAAAGAGAAATCGCCGATCTAGGATACGACATAATCAAAGCACGGGAAATAGGTCGGAGAAAATCATCAACTCCTTCCTCACTCGAACCTCGATCCATTCGGGGGCTAATGATGATGTTATGTACCTAGGGTAGGGTCATGGACCTATCTAGGATACCATACCCAAGGACATCCTTAGACGAAGCTACCTTTCAGTCGACCAAGAGGGACTCCACTCGACCGTCTAGAAGACACTCAACCGACCTAAAGACACTCGACCATGAAGACTCACTCGACCACTAGGAGTTTAGGATCTACTCTGTATCCAAACGGTCTGTAATTAAGTAGTCTTAATGGTCATGATGACACTTTATGTAGGGCGTTACCAGTAATGCCCAGCCTTAATGTAATTTAACCCTCTGCTACGTGGGTTGGCTGGGGTCCTGGCGTCCTCTATATAAGCCACCCCCCTCCACTGGTAGAAGGGTTCGCACCCCTGTAACTCGTATACACATAAACCAGTCGACCGCCTCCGGGCTCCGAGACGTAGGGCTATTACTTCCTTAGAGAAGGGCCTGAACTCGTTAAACACTCGTGTGTACAACTACTCCATAGCTAGGATCTTGCCTCTCCATACCTACCCCCCATTCTACTGTCAGACTTAGAACCACGACACCTTGCGCACCCAAGTATCTTCGATCCCACAAAATTCTAGATTTTTTTGATTTTTTTCTCCTTTTTTTGAATTTATTGTTCACCGTGTTACTGTCACCAGACGGTCAAAGCCCTTTGACTGGACAATAACGGCACGAAAGGGCATTTCTATAAGGTGACTTGACGGCATAGGGGCAAATTTGAGGATGCTTCAGAATTAGGGCTAAATCTGAGTAGGTGGTTTGAGTTAGGGATAGAAATGCAAATGGCCCATAATTTTATATGCTTTTGGTGCACTTTTATATGACTTTCATATGATTTTCATGGACTAACATATTAACCTAGTGCCCAGTGCCAGTTGTTGTTTTCTGCTTGTTTTTGGTTTTCCAGAGATATCCATACCAAACGAACTCCAAACACGACGAAACTTTTTGACGATTTTTTTGGAACATAAGAGACCCCCAAAGCTTTGTGGGAGGACTAGAAGACCCACGAGGCAGTGACAAGGCAACTCGACGCACCCAGGGGGTGGTCGTGTGATGTTGCCTTTTGGGCCCCTTGTAACTCCTTTTTGCGTGATTCTAACACTAAAAATTCTTATAAATAGAGAAAGCCCAGAAATAAACCTAGAACTTTGACTCTGCCGCCGCAACCCTCAATTCCAAAGAAACCCCATCCGCAGGCCTTTTCTGGCACCCTGTCGGAGGGGAAATCATCATCAGAGGCCATCTTCATCATCCCGACGGTCTCCATGATGAGGATGGAGTAGTTCACCCTCAGGCTGAGGGTATGTACTAGTAGCTATGTGTTTGATCTCTTTGTCTCTCGTGTTCTTGATTTGGCATGGCCTTGATGTATCACAAGCTTTGTTAATATAGTTGGTTCATATGGTGTTCTTCCCTCTCTATCTTGTTGTGATGAATTGAGTCTTGCTCTTTGAGGTTTTGTTATGTTGGATTGAATATTGGATTTGAGATCACTTGATGTATGTCTTGCATGTGGATACTCATGGTGACAATGGGGTATTCTATTGAGTCACTTGATGTATGTTTTGGTAATCAACTTGCGGATTCCCGAGGTGACATTGGGGTAATCTATGCATAGGGCCCGATACATGTTTTCATCCTACATTCTTAGATAGAAACTTTGAGGTGATTCTTTGTCGCATGTTGAGGTATTGTTATATGATCCAGTTATGTTAGCACTTTTGAGAGATCACACTA
Source organism: Triticum aestivum (assembly GCF_018294505.1). Lineage (NCBI taxonomy): Eukaryota > Viridiplantae > Streptophyta > Magnoliopsida > Poales > Poaceae > Triticum > Triticum aestivum. The sequence continues at coordinate 285,676,396 of NC_057801.1, read as the reverse complement.
GTGAAAGTATGAACCCCAGGCCTTGTTTTCAAGCATTACAATACCGTTTGTGCTCCATTTATCACTTGCTACCTTGCTATTTTTATATTTTCAGATTACAAAAACCTATATCTACTAGCCATACTACACTTGTATCACCATCTCTTCGCCGAACTAGTACACCTATACAATTTACCATTATATTTGGTGTGTTGGGGACACAAGAGATTTCTTATATTTGATTGAAAAGTTGTTTAAGAGAGACCATATTCATCCTACACCTCCCATGGATAGATAAACCTTAGGTCATCCACTTGAGGGAAATTTGCTGCTGTCCTACAAAACTCTATGCTTGGAGTCCCAACACGAGTCTTCAAGAATAAGTTGTGTAGTAGACATCAGTTGTGAGAGTGACAAAAGCTTAAACCTGACTAAGGGGATTGTTGCATACGGGAGTAAAGGGGACTTTATACTTGATGCTATGGTTGGGTTTTACCTTAATGATCTTTAGTAGTTGCAGATGCTTGCTAGAGTTCCAATCATAAGTGCATGTGATCCAAGTATGGAAAGTATGTTAGCTCATGCCTCTCCCTCATTGCATAAGATAAGTATCCACCATGTTTATTCAATTGCCTATGGGAAATATTTCTCATCGTTCTACAAAAAGCTTTCTACTAAACAACTAACTTTTATTATCTTGCAAAGTACTCCTAGTTTTATTCTTGCAAAGTAGTTCTAGTTTTATCACCACTAATTAGTTTTATTACTTGTTCTAGGTAAAGCAACCGTCAGTGTGCGTAGAGTTGTATCGGTGGTCGACAGAACTTGAAGAGAATATAAATTCTACCTTTAGCTCCTCGTTGGGTTCAATACCCATACTTATCAAAAAAGCTACAAACGACCTCGTATACTTGTGGGTTATCATGCGCCTAGGGGTGGACGCACCATGGGAGCTTGTGGCTCATAGGTGCACCCCCCTGGGGTGTGTTCAGTGCTAAAAATTCTGGAAAAATCATTCTAAATTTCAAGACATTTCGAGGACTTCCATTTTCGGGAATTTTTTTATTGCACCATTAATTTAGAAAACAAAGTAATCATGGCATTTTACTTCAATAAACTAATAATATACGAGAAAACTATAAGTACAATAGGTTGTGCTTACTAAATTCATCAATTACTTGCCCCTCAAAAGATTCCATTAATAAGGTTGATCGAGTCTTATTAACAAACTATTTCCGAGTAACATGAAACCAAAGAAATTTCATATAACACTAGGTTACCTCAATGGGGATATGCATTTCCCCAACAACGAGAGTTTGATATTTATTTTTGACAGCCAAAAGAGGAAATTTGAAACCTCCAATAGTAATTGTCATTCTCTCAATAGAGTTGATACTATTCACTGAACTCTGCTTCTTTGGAAAGTTACAGTATGATAATTACCATTGACATAAAAAGTGACCTTACTTTTGTTGCAATCAATAACAACCCCAACAATATTCAAAAAGGGTCTACCAAGGATAATCAACATGTTGTCGTCCTCTGGCATATCAAGAATAACAAAGTCTGTCAAGATAGTAACATTAGCAATAAAAGCGGGAACATCCTCACAAATACCGATGGGTATAGCAACTAATTTATAAAGAGAAAAGCATAACACTAAAACCTGCACCTAAATCACATAAAGAAGTTTTAACATATTTTCTTTTAATTGAGCAAGGTATAGTAGGTATCCGTGGATCTCCTAATTTCTGAGGTACTTTTCCACCAAAAGAGTAGTTTGCAAGCATGGTTGAAATTTCAGCTTCTTGTATTTTCCTTTTATTGGTGACAATATCTTTCATGTATTTAGAATACAGAGACATTTTCAAAATATTGGTAAAACATGTTTGCAAATACAAAGGTCTAAGCATTTCAAGGAATCGATTAAACGCCTCCTCATTTTTATATTTAACGGCCTTATTAGAAAATGGCATGGGCTTTTGAAACCACTGTTCTCTTTCTTTACCGTGTTTTCTAGCAATGAAATCCTTTCTATCATATATTTTATTTTTAGTAGGTGGGTTATCAAGATCAATTGCAGGTTCTATTTCTACATCATTACCAGATTCCTTATTATCATCTGGTTGAGGATCAACATGATCACCGTTAGCATTATCATTATCACTAGGCAAATGTCCATTACCAGATTGTGTCTCAGCATCATAAATAGAAACATCATTGGGATTCTCATGGGGTTTGTCTACAACGGGTTCATTAGAAGCATGCAAAGTTCTATCCTTTTTCTTCTTCTTTTTCTTCATAGGTGAACCAGGTACATCATTATTAATTCTCTGAGAATACTGCTCAATTCTTTTAGGACGACCTTCAGGATATAGAGGATCCTGAATTATTTTACCTCCTCTAGTCACTACTCTAACAACACTATCATTCATTTTATTTTTCATCTCATTAAGAAAATCATTTTGTGATCTAGAGACTTGTTCTAATTGAGTATGAACCATAGATGCATGTTTGCATAAGACTTTAACATCATTAGCAATTCTAAACATCAAATCACTCAAGCATTCAATCATGATAGAATTGCGTTTCAATTGATTGATTACATATATATTAAAGTTTTCTTGCTTCATAACAAAGTTATCAAATTCATCAAAACACTAACAAGGAGATTTATTATATGGAATATCACCCTCATCAAATCTATAAAGAGAATTTACCTCTACTACCTGTGACGGGATATCAAGTCCATGTGTTTCTTGAAGGGGTGGTAAATTCTTAACATCTTCGGATTTAATGCCCTTTTCTTTCATAGATTTCTTTGCTTCTTGCATATCTTCTGGACTGAGGAATATAATATCTCTCTTTTTTCGGAGTTGGCTCTGGTGGTGGTTCAGGAAGTGCCCAATCATCGCCATTCCTCAATATATTATTTAATAGTTCTTTAGCCTGTTCAACAGTTCATTCCCTAAAAACGTAACTAGCACAACTATCTAGGTAGTCCCTAGAAGCATCGGTTAGTACATTGTAAAAGATACCAAGTATTTCATTTTTATTAAGAGGATGTTCAGGTAAAGCATTAAGTAATTGGAGGAGCCACCCCAAGCCTAAGGGAGATGCCATTCCTCAAATTGCACAAAATTGTATATTTCCTGTAAGGCAGCTTGTTTCTTATGAGCAGGAAAATATTTTTCAGAGAAGTAATATATCATATCCCGGGGACTATGCAAACAACTAGGATCAAGAGTATTAAACCATTCTTTAGCATCATGATAACCCACAAGTATAGGGAATAACAATAGTTCTTGAGGGTAGAGTAATGGCCAACGGTTCGCAGTTCACCAGCAATCTCTTCAAAACATATTGTGCTAACCTTGGTACGCAGATATGCTACGCTTCGGTGGTACACCCCCGGAGTAAGGCCAGGCCGAACGTGCCAACACAGAGGTCCTGAGAGGCCTCAAAACTAGGACCTTCAAAAAGAAGTTGGAGGCCTGCGGCAGGGGCTGGTACGACAAGCTCCAGTCCGTGCTGTGGTCCATCCGCATTACCGCCACCAAGTCGACTGGCGAGACCCTGTTCTTCCTCGTCTACTGAGCAGAGGCGGTCCTCCCTCACGAGGTCAGCGTCGCTCCGCGCGGGTCCTAGCGTTTGATTAAGAGCAACAGGACGCCACACGGGGATGGACCTCGTGCTGGGGGAGGAGAACCGTCGAGAAGCCGCACTGCGAGCAGCAAGATACCAGCAGGCGCTGCGGCGGTATCATTGCTGCAACATCCGCCCCAGGAATCTCGAGGTAGGTGACCTCGTACTCAGGTGGGTGCTCTCCAGGGAGGGGCTGCATAAGCTCTCGCCCATGTGGGAGGGCCCGTTCAAGGTTGTCCATGTTTCCAGGCCTGCCGCGCGCCTAGAGACTCAGGAAGGGGTGCCCATCCCAAACACTTGGAACATTCAGCACCTCCGGAAGTTCTACCCTTGAAGAAAGGCCCAGTGCCTGTGAAGAAGGCCCGGTGCCTGTGAAGCTCGCCGCCCAAAGAAAGGCTCGGTGCCTGTGAAGAAGGCCCAGTGCCTGTGAAGCTCGCTACCCGTGACACTCTCACGTAATAATGAGTTGGGGCTGTACACGCCTCAGAGTCTCCGGAGTGCCGCCCTCGGGCCTCGGGGGCTCCCGCCCATGCCCAGTGGCAGCACTTAGCTCCGCGCTGGTGAGAAAACGTCGAAAACTAGAGTAGGTGCCGGACGCGGCTTTTCATTTGCTTTCCGCAGTTGGCTTGTTCTTCCTTGTTTGAACCTTTATTGAAGTTGTTTATAGTGTTGTTTGACGTCTTCTACCACCGTTCTCTGTTTTTGGCTTTTGTTTGGCTTGCTCTCTCTCGCAAACCTCACGAGGGGGCTGCGCGGGCATCCTCGTGAGCCCTTTCTCGCCTGGTTTTCGCGATGCCCCCTCATTCAAGTTCATAGCGGGAGCACCCCTCCCGGTCCATGCCCCTCAGGCATCACAACACAGAGCACCGGGCCATAGCCGGCAACCCTCGCGACTAAGGTTCGGAAATGATTCTCCCAACTGATTTTTGCAGCTCTTAAGGCGCCCGGCGAGGCCTCAAGCAGGCACCTCGCAAGGCGGAAACTACTGCAAACATCCCGAGCTAAGTTTTTCCTATGCGCAGGCCCATAACCACGACACCATCACACAACACGGGGACAATGAGTGTAGCACGATAATTAGGGTATCATAGTCTGTTGCATGCCCCCACGGGGCTCCATACTTCCCTCTCTCAATGCAGGAAAAGGAGAAAAACAAAATAAAAAGGGATAATTAGATTTATGCCCCTAGTTGTGTCCCACTCGTCTGTTTTACCCCTAATTCCCAAAAGTCACCGGTTCTGTCCAAGTCACTTTGCTCCTCTTATGCTTTTGCCCTTCGACCGTTTGACCGCCAGTTTGAAAACTTCATAACTAATTCATACTAAATCGTAAAAATGCAAATAAGATACCAAAATGTTCAAAAAAACATCACCTATATGCCAGTGTCATTTGCATTCATGAAAAAAGTGTTGGAAAGTTCACATCCAAGTTTTAGCTCTTTTGATACCACCATGAATAGTAAACTCTAAAAAATTCAAAATAAAAAAATATGGTGGCAAAGAACGACAAATGTTCTAAGTGCTTGCCAAGTTTCATTAGGGAATGATATTCGTGGAAGTTGTGGCAAAAAATAATCTATTTTGGAGTGCTGATTGTTTTTTTGCCATGGCACCCACGAATGTTATTCCCTGATGAAACTTGGCAGGCACTTTAAACATTTGTCATTCTTTGCCACCATTTGTTTTTGATTTTTTTGACCTTTTTTAGATTTTACTATTCATGCTGGTAGCATAAGAGCGAAAACTCGGATGTGCACTTTCCAACACTTTTTTCATGAATGCAAATGACACTGGCATATAGGTGATGTTTTTCTGAACATTTTGGTATCTTATTTGCATTTTTCTGATTTAGTATGAATTAGTTATGAGGTTTTCAAACTGACGGTCAAACGGTCAAAGGGCAAAAGCATAAGAGGAGCAAAGTGACTTGGACAGAACCAGTGACTTTTGGGAATTAGGGGTAAAACAGACGAGTGGGACACAACTAGGGGCATAAATCTAATTATCCCTTTTTATTTTGTTTTTATCCTTTTCCTGCATTGAGAGAGAGAAGTATGGAGCCCCGTGGGGGCGTGCAACAGACTATGATCCCCTAATTATTGTGCTACACTCATTGTCCCCGTGTTGTGTGATGGTGTCGTGGTTATGGGCCTGCGCGTAGGAAAAACTTAGCTCGGGATGTTTGCAGTAGTTTCCGCCTTGCGAGGTGCCTGCTTGAGGCCTTGCCGGGCGCCTTAAGAGCTACAAAAATCAGTTGGGAGAATCATTTCCGAACCTTAGTCGCGAGGGTTGCCGGCTATGTCCCGGTGCTCTGTGTTGCGATGCCCGAGGGGCATGGACCGGGAGGGGTGGTCCCGCTGTGAACTTGAACAAGGGGGCATCGCGAAAACCAGTCGAGAAAGGGATCACGAGGGCGCCCGCGCACCCCCCTCGCGAGGTTTGCTAGAGAGCGCAAGCCAGACAAAAGCCAAAAAACAGAGAACAGGAGTAGAAGATGGCAAACAACACTAGAAGCAACTTCAATAACTGTTCAAACAAGGGAGAACAAGCCAACTGCGGAAAGCAAATGAAAAGCCGCGTCCGGCACCTAGTCTAGTCTTCGACGTCTTCTCACCAGCGCGGAGCTAAGTGCTGCCACTGGGCATGGGCGGGAGCCCCCGAGGCCCGAGGGCGGCACTCCGGAGACTCCAAGGTGTGTACAACTCCAACTCATTATTACGTGAGAGTGTCATGGGCAGCGAGCTTCACAGGCACTGGGCCTTCTTCACAGGCACCGGGCCTTTCTTTGGGCGGCGAGCTTCACAGGCACCGGGCCTTCTTCATAAGGGCAAATGTATAAGAGGAGCAAAGTGACTTGGACAGAACTAGTGACTTTTGGGAATTAGGGGTAAAACAGACGAGTGGGACACAACTAGGGGCATAAATCTAATTATCCCAAATAAAAACAACGCACAACTCGCGAGAAGGGATCTGCGTCATCCTCCTGAGCTCAATCGGACTCTGCCCCGCGCTTCACCGGGGCGCGGCGACGGGACGACCCGCTACCACCTTCGTAGCGGGCGTGGCAGCTGGTCGTGGCCACCACTGGAGGAGCTGTCGCCAGAGGAGGAACCGCTGAAGCTCGGTGAGCTGCGGTCGCCGCCGGGAGCGGGTTCGCCTTCGCCCTCGTCACGGCCGTCGCCAAGGCCGAGCACCCCGTCGCCGTCATCGTCTTCAGGGCAGCACCCAACACGGCGACCATCTTATCCGAACACCCTCACGTAGAGGGTCGCGTCGCCGTCGTACTTGAAGTGGAAGGTGCACCACCGGCCCAGGCCACGCGCGTGGGCAAACGTCTGCCAGCCCCGGGCCTGTGCCACGTTCCCGGTGACGGAGATCTCCACTAGGACGCAGGAGGCCCTGCTGTAGCATCCGTCCGCCTGCAGCCAGAGCCCGCCGGGGCCAGCATCCGACAGTTCGCCGGCGAAGAAGCGAGGGAGCTGGAGCCAGTTGCCGGCCGGGTTGTCCGACCACACAACAAACTCCGGCAGCACCTCTGCCGAATGGAAGCGCGGCCGGGGAGGCCGTGCAGCCACGACACGCCTTCCTCCATTGACTGGGCTGCCTCGATACGGGCGGCCACCACCACGTGAAGGGCCACCACCACGACCACGAGAAGCCGCGACAGGAGTCGCGGGATGCTTGCGGGGACGACCGTAGCCACGCTTGGGCGGAGGATAGCCATGCCCTTCCTGGCGAGCCTTCCCCTTCTCCGCGGCTGAGAACCTCTTCACAGGCGCCATGGGACGCTGCAAGCAACCAGAGCAAGGAGGGAGAAGAAGCAGGCGGAGCGAGGGGAGATGTGCAACAGGGGCTTTCGCCCCTCCCCACTTTTAGCCCAAGGGAGGCCAACCACCGTCCTCCACGATCACAGGTAATGATGACTCTTTTTGCATGCAGCAGGGACTCGTCAAATGGGGCAGTTGCCAAGGCAGCGTGGGGAAGCGGAGACACCCATGTCCAATCAACCGCCACACGGCGACCAAGGTTGCAGGCTGTTGGGACCCGTGGCGCTCTGTACTTGCCCTTTGGCTTTGCTGCTAAGCCAAGTCCGAGAGCGCCTTGGGCCTGGGGGCTACTGTCGGCTTTCTAGGAATGGGGGTCCCCAGACTTGCCTGCCTGTGGCCTGCAGCATGGCTCAACCAGTGGCCTAGTACGGCCCATCTTCATGTTCAAGATCCTTGCGAGGGGCCAAACCTCGCGGGGCGGACGACACAAGGCCTCCTCAGGGGCGGCCTCACCAGGCAGGCTCGCGAGAAGGCGGAGAGATCAAGGCAGGGGTACCTCGTGAGGTGCTCATGACACAAGCCATGATGATCAAGACCAGGCGGGCGCCAGGCGGGCCCCAGCCTACGCAGTGTCCTCATTTCCTGTTTGGTGCAAAGGGGGAAAGCGCAGGCGCGGAGTACCGAGCCATCAAGCAAAGGTTTCCATATCAGTGCAACGAGACCAAGACTAGAAGGACGGTAGGACGGAGGTCATCGTGGATCCCAAGACAGCGTCATCACCAGTGCCTTTGGCAGTCGAAGACCACCTTTAGTCAGGATAGCTTGTACTAGCTGTCCCCTTACAAAATGGCCATTGTTGGCTCCCTTCCTGCTCAATATTTGGGAAGAGGACTAGGGCCTCTATAAATAGGGCTAGCCACCACAGTAGAAGGCATCTCATCTAGAGCCAACAGAGACGGCTCAATTCCTCTCCAAGCACACCACCACAAGAACACCTCTCCTCGTGAGGCTGTTCTTCCTCTGTACTGTTCATCATCAGCCCAAGAGGCAATCCACCACACCACACACTGGATTATGGTATCACACCACAACAGTGGCCTGAACCAGTATAAACCTTGTGTCTCTTGTGTTGTTCATCGTGCTAGCTTAGAATCGCGGCGAGGTTTTAGGTGTGTTTCGATGGGGAGAAGATCTTTGCGTGCACCCCAGAGTTCGAACCTTAAGGGTTTTGCTGGAACCCGATATCCGACAAGTTCCCAATGGGGGTTGGATGAACAGATCCTGTGGTACTAGAGGCAGTTGCCGCTGGATGAACAGGACCCCGATCGAGGAGGTGGGGGTGGATGAACAGTAGTCGATGGAGGGAGCCCGTGGATGGCTGGTTGAACATGAACACGTGGAGGGGCGGGTTGAATAGGACCCCGTGGAGGGCTGGTTGAACAGTAGCTGGTGGAGGCTGGATGAACAGGACTCCGTGGAGGGCTGGATGAATAGTTGCCGATGGAGGATGGAGGAAGTCGATAGTGGATGAACAGTAGCAGGTGGAGGCTGGAGGAAGTCGACGTGGATGAACAGTAGCCCATGGAGTCCCGTTCTGCGGTACGCCACACCCCTCCCGATGAACAGGACACCCATTCCGACCATGGGAGGTCGAAGAGAAGTTTGTTTTCTCTGTTTTGTGGTACGCCACACCCCTCTCGATCAACAGGACCCCGTTTCGATTGTAGGAGCTCGGACAGAAGTCCGTTTCCATCGTTTTGTGGTGCGCCAGACCCTTCCCGATGAACATGACCCTGTTTCGACTGTACACGGTCGAACAGAAGGTCCATCTCCTCCGTTCTCTAGTATGCCAGTCCTCGTTTCGGCTGTTTCGTCCAAGACGGTTGGCTCCCAATGAACATGATGCGTTCCGACCCAGTGGCTTCGCTCCCGATGAACAGGACGCATTCCGACCCAGTCACTTGGCTCTCGATGACGACGATGCTGTTTCCTCCGTTCCGACCCAACCGGTTAGCTGGCGATGATAAGGACGACGTCGCTGCCGTCCGGTGCCTCTCCATGTACACGAGCCCTGGCCATACGTATGCGCGAGTATGCGTTTGAGACCCCGCCCGTATGTACGTACATAGCCATATTTATTTTCTTGTAGCGTAGCTGTACGTACGTGTACACGATATATATAGACGGGACTGCGTGACATGCCACGTCCGCGCCTCTACTGCGACACATGCATCTCCTTATTCGAACACGGTTCCTCGCTGTAGAGAGACCGATCGACCCGTATGTATGTACACGATCACGACCAGACAGAGAACTCGATGTATGGTTCGACCCGGTGGGTCCCAGCTGCCAGGGAGGATAAGGAGGCCTTTCCTTCAGTGCGAAGATATAGCTGGTGGGTCCCAGCTGTCAGGGAGGATAACGAGGCACTTCCTTCCATGCGAAGATATAGTTGGTGGGTCCCAACTGTCAGGGGGAAGAATCATTTTTTTGCCCGTAATACAGACACACTTCCTTGCGTACGAAGATGTAGCTGGTGGTCCAGGGAGGATAAGGAGGCGCTTCCTTCCGTGTGAAGATATAGCTGGTGGGTCCCAACTGTCAAGGGGAAGAATCATTTTTTTGCCCATAATACGGACGCACTTCCTTGTGTACGAAGATGTAGCTGGTGGGTCCTAGCTGTCAAGAGGGAAACATTTTTTCGAGGCCCTTCCGATAGACCCCGCTGTCAGGTGGAGGAATAATTGTTTTGCGCGTAGGCGCTTCCTTGCTACGGCTATGGACCCAGCCGTCAGCCTCTCCACGTATAGTCCTCTTTTGATGGAAGGCGTTCCTTGACCACGTTGACCAAGCCGCGCCGAGAGCACGAAGGCGGTGGATGACGGCGAGGCCTAAGATGGGAACAAAGTTAGGTTCAAAAGTTGTGCCGGAATGCAACCCATTTATTTAGGTTTTATAGCCCATTTCATTTTGTTTGCCAATACATCTATTTCCTGGCTATGACTCAAAAAATAATCTATTTCCTGGGCTGGATAATAATAATAATACTAACCGATTTACTATTTATGATAATTGTTTCTAAAAAAACTATTTATGATAATTTACAACGCATTTGATTATTTATTCGAATATACCTATTTAATGAGCCGGGTCAAAAATAATATTGCGTACATGTAGTGCATTTATAATTTCTGATAATTTACAAGCCATTTGATATTAGTAGAAATGGACCCATTTTCTGGGATGGGTGAAAAACAATGATGGCCTGGACTGAGCATTTCGTATAAAAATAATATTCAGATGTGAATATTATTAAAAAAATTAAGTTGGACTAGGTAATATTATTATATAAAAATGAACGGGGTTGTGCATTTTATTAAAAGAAAGATAGGCTAGGCTGCGCTTATTTTATGATATTGTGTACAACTCTCGGCCCAGTTGCATTGCTGATGTTCAAACAAAAGGCCTATGTAGTCTAGTACAACTTTACATGGCTACTCATCCCACATTCAACGACGCCGGAAAGGCCTAGACAAGGCTTCTGTGCAACTTTTTGAAGTCACTGAGCTCAACTAATAACTTAAGAAAAAAGTTAGAGTACAGTGGAACCTAATTAAAAGCTGTGATGAGCATAATTCAACAGGTCCCACTTGTGTGTGTGTGTGTTTGTGTGTGTGTGTGTGTGTGTGAGAGAGAGAGAGAGAGAGAGCCATTGGTCGATGCTCGTAAATACATCTTTCATCCATATGCATTAATTGCTGATGCTCAGTATAAACTTATATAGTTGACACAATCATATAGGACATCATAGTACACTACACTTGCATACAAAAGTTTCATGCAGGTGGCACAATTAGGGTGGAAGCAGTGGACCGCTATGGGTAGGGTTATGTTGAAACCAACGAACTCGTACATAACAGTTCATCGTCTTTATCAATGACGAGGAAATATCTTGAATGCTGACAACACAATAAGTTCTGCTAGCATATTAAGTTGACGTACAACCCTTTCTAAAAAAAGTTCAGGTACAAAAATAGAATAGGTCACAATCAAATGTACTGGCACATCAGTGCTTCACACCGATAGCTCGGATTTAACTAGTATCTGACAAGATTCAGTTGTTACCTCAAATTAGAGAACATCCAGGCAGCCAGCCCTGCCTCTTCTCCCAAAGAAGCAGTGGCCTCCGTCGCGCGATGGAGTAGGCCCTATGCCATCCATCATTTCGGGCAACACGAGGAAATTCTGATGTTGACTCCTGTAATGGACGTCGTCGATGGACCCTATCACCAGCAGCGGCGGCAGGACTTTGATTGATGGATTGACCACTTCTTCGACATGCACGAACACTCGATACAGGTACATCCCTAACGTGGTCCGCGACAGCCTTGGTGGCGACGAATAGTACAACCCCGGTTCCCGCACCGGTATCTCAACACCAATCACCTTCGGTATGGTGGGCTCCTTCTTCATCCATGCCATAACCGTCAGAGCCCAGCTATCTGGAGGAACAAACATACTTACGAGCTCACCTCCAAGGTCGTTGATAAGGTCATTCATGGACTCGTTGTTCCAAGCACATCGAGGCATGCCGTGGAAGGTAAGCTTTGTTAAAAACTCAAGCTCAGAGGGCACCGAGCCCCATCCTGGGTGCCACTGATCAAAGCTCACAAGCACGCCATCTCAGAACAAATGTTGGGAAGATTCGAACACACGACTGCAGTCAAAAGTTGTCCGGAACCTGACAAAGAAATCAGCCGGTGGCGGACAGACTTCGATGAGCAAGTCACTTATTTGGATGTCATGCACAATGCCAAGAGCTTTGACAAGGTCGTCCGGCGAGACAGGAGGCCGGTTGCTGTTGATGGTTACCATCAGCACTTTGCTAGCAAACTGGTCGTCAAGCGCCGCCATGCCACTGTTGAGTGACATCACGCAACACCCGAAGGCAGGACGAACCTTAGGATCTCCGGCTCGGGGATTCGCATTGACCGGTGACATGATAGTGCGCTTGAGTATAGGGAGTACATGAGGGGGGTTTGGGGGAACTGGAGTAGGAATCAAGATTCCAGAGGTGGGGGAGGAGCGGGAGATTAGGGATGAAAAGGTAGCATGAATTTCGAACATGCGCCAATATGCTCTCGGCGCGCAAGCGCATGAAAACACCGGTGGCGCCCACATGTCGGCCTAAGAGTCCTTATTCTTTTTTTGAGAGCCCAACCTTTTTTTGAGGATCTTTTGAGAGCCTAGCCTGAGAGTCATAATTGACCTGTTTGGCATTGCGTTACTACTTGGCCCATATTCAACCCTCGCTGGCCAAACAAGTGTACATCATCGAAAAGACACTGAGCTCAAATTATAACTTGAAAAAAGGAGATATACTCTAAACACTGGAGAATGGTGATGCCCTGATTTAGCCAACCAGTAGTTTGAGACAATAAACAGTTCGAAACAACAATATGTACAACATTCAAACACTGACTAGTGACTACTACTGACATAAACAACAAGACATGATAGTTCATAAGAAGTCTTGCTACACCACCAAAACGCACCCATCTGCAGCACTGAGACTCTCGTGATCCAGACGAGAATGACATTCTAAAGAGAGGCAACTATTACATAGTAAGAGTGACATAGATGAGGATGACCAAATGATAAGGAATATGCATAAGAAAAGAGAGAAGTAGCCATCCAGAACAAGCAGCAAAGACAACAAGTCATTCGAAGAGGGATGATCCAACACCATCATAATTTGCAGCCCTGCTTCAGCACCAGTGATCCGGAGACACCAATACTCCACCCTTTCGATGCAACAACCCAATTACCTATCAACCTGAAGGATTGAACCACATTACTGCCTGTCGGACTTGAGACATCCAAGGATCAAAGTTAATCCAGATGCCTGTGTCATTCTCACCTTCTTTTGGCTGCAGGATGTATCATTGACAAGCAGGGGAGTTTGCTCCCGAACCCCTAGGGCTCACCGTGTAGACACAATGTTCCATAGCAAACAGAGCCTCTCTACCATCAAGGTCCTTGACAACGGTGATCTCCTGGTTAATTGGATAATTGAGTCTAAGAAACAGAGAGTGTGAACCGAGGCTGTTTATCTGCCTCCAAGTCAAAAATCCTGAAGGCCCCAACTAGCTGGTATCCTGCTCATAGATGTAACAGCCACTGTTCGGATACTCATGTATTTGATGGTGCTTGTACATGGTTTTTTTGCAATATAACTTTTCCGGCTCATGTGTGCGAATGATCATTAGTCTTTTGCCGTCATCTGATCAAGTGAGGAACCAATTGTGCTTCCCTGTTTTTGGCAAAGGTGGTGTGATTACAAAGGGCAGTAACCGCAGGGACACTGCATCATCTAAGAAAGGACATGCACTATTAATGTAAGGTCAGCATTGTTCAGAGTATGAGTAGGATAATGCAAGAAACAACATTGATATGTCCCTGTTGGAACTAAGAGGAAAATACAGGGAAATGTATACTCGGTTCGAAAATATAGAAGTGCCATGCATGGTTATACTCATGTTATCTCGCAATCGATTCTTCACAGGAAACTACCATTTCATGCATGTTATGTAATCATGTTCTGTCGTTACAAACAAATTCTTCAAGGAAACTAACAGACCATGCATTGTTATATACTCATGTTCTGTGGGAAAATTTTGTGAGGATATTATTCTAGCCATTGATTGCTGAAGGGCGAATATATGTATGTACACATAGTAAGCATTACAGGATTTCACTACTTCCAAATATAGAAATTTCTCCATATGCACATTTACTTCCCTAATGTATGGTTAGATGAAACTAACAGTGTGATGCATGTTTCTACATCATGAAAATGAGGAAAGTAACATGGCTATTGATACACACTCATATTTAGTAGTATATAGATTACTACTCAAATTCAAGGGTACAAACATATTCAAGGAGAATAAATTAAGGAGAATATCCATATGTTCCTAACCGTTTGATTATTCAAGGGTACAATTTGGCTGTAATGACATGGTCACAATCGCATGAATTAACTCATTCCAAATATAGCTGATTTACAGCGTCTCTAATACATTGTCATAGTTCTACTCAAATTATGCTCAAACATGGATATGCCAATCATCACAAGAAGTTCAAATAGTTTCATGGCGTTATCATTAACATCAGACGAAAACAACTTACACGCATCGTCCCAGCAATACGTGGTGCCATCTGCTTTGTCGATCGCGTATATGATGCCATTGTGTTCAATAGCATCACAGAATTGTGTATCAGCTTTGACGATCCACTGCGAGCTGAGTTGTCTCCAGCTAAAGAAGGCACCGGCGTAAAGATAGGCGAGTCTGTGGTCGAACAAGGCAATTAGCTTGAAGTCTGCGTGCTCCGCATGTCGTGTGGGCACTTGGTAGATTACAATCTTCTGCAAAACAAGGTCCGTCCAACTGACATGGTAATCTAGATGACTTGGACCGCGACGGTAAAACCCTATATAATCCAACAGAGGAAGGATAATCTCATGGGAGGTCTGGAATTTCACGATCACCAACTTTCTCCCGTCTTCTCCGATGTCAGCCATCCAGTGGGAGTTCATGTTGACCCAGTACTTACCTGCCAAGAAGTTTTGGGCGATGGTGATCGGATCAGAGTCAAGAGAAATGATGTACGACGACCCACTACATACTTGCAAAGAAGTTCAGCTAATGGAGGTTGGATTGAAGTCGAGGGGCATCATGTACGCCTCCGTGTCATGGTGAGCCAATCTCCAAGACCAGATAGCAGCAAGCAGGGTGTCTCGAAAAGCTTAGGCCTCGCTTTGACGATGGCCGTGTGCATGTCCCTCGAGCATGCAACCAGCCACACGACGCTCAACATATCCATACACAAACAACAGATGTCAAGGATGTCACTGGGGAGATTGCTCCAATCGCAGCTCATATGGATGCTGCGTGGTTCGTGTTTGTCCATTGTGGAGTTTGGAAGGTGGGGTTTTTGGGGGCTTGATTTATGAGGGAGAAGGTTGTCGGTGCTAGAGCGGCTAGCGAGGGAATAGTGGTACTGGGGGAGGCGAGCGAGGCGACGGTACACAGGGGCACAGTGAGATGGAGATGGAGTGGTGCTAGGGGAGAGGGATACGAGGCGAGGCATGCTAATGTGCTATACAGTGGCGGTGACAGACTACACAGTCCACAAGGTTAGGCTAACTTTGGTAACCCGAACACGCCGCCTAGACTAGTGTCAGGCGCAGGGTGTTGTCACTTCACTTGTGAAGACCGGCAGAATAGTATTTTGACCATCTAGTGTACCACAGTTGTACTACTACTACTACTACTAGTAGGAACATGAGTACTCTAGTACTATATAGCAGAAATAGGTCTCCCGTGCTAGCATGCCTCTGCGTTCACTTCATCCTCCAGGTATCATCCATATTGCGAGCATAACCAAATTCTTGTGCATGCGGAAGCGCAAAGATGGGCATTTTCTTTTTTGAGGATAACCGTGTATTCCTTAACCAAAGAATGTTGTGTCTCCCACGCATGCGCCAATATCCATCTGAACTAGATACGACACATTTTTTTATCTATTTGCATAGGTCCCACCTATCAGGGAAGGTGCAGAAATATAAAGGAATCATAAAATGTCTCGCCACGGTGATTCGAAAGAGTGACCTCAAGTAGCCAGTGGCACATGTAGCGCTAGAAGGATGGGCACGTGCACGAACAGGTACGACTCCTCAGTCTACCCGCATTGCCTTTTTGTTTAGTCTACCTAGCCGTCTAATCAACTTCCTGCATGCCACTTCTCCCATTTACTTTTCCATCGGGAACCGATTTTCCTCGGCTTCTTCACCTCTCCTTCGTCTTCATTTGCATCCAAACCCCACTGCATTCACATTGGTTTAACCTCTTCACATATTCCTGGAGTAATTCCGAAGCCCCTTTAAATAATCATCTACTTCAATTAAACTAGCCATATAATCCTAATTCTCTAAACCATAGCTCTCCGTTCCAGCGGTTCCAAATGGCGAAAGAGATCCAGATGCAGGTTTTTAGCGTCCAACATGTCCTCGTCGAAGGCTCGTTGAGCATAGTTGCCACCGTCACCGACCACCCAAGGGTTGTTCGGAAGTGGATCAACAATGTATCCAACTCCCTCGAAATGGTAGAGATGAAGGTCATCGGTCTCGACGCAGAGTACATGGAGCGTGCCACTGGGAAGATCCAACGCGCCGCCGTCCTTCAGCTGTGCCTTAAAGATGATGTGTTGGTGTACCACATCATACACGCGCCCTCCATACCAGGTGAGCTCCATGATTTCTTGTCTCGGGAGGATATATACTTCTATGGGGCAGCCATCGAAGGGGACAAACAGAAGCTGGCGCCACACAACCTTGATTTGAAAAGCATCACTGACCTACAAACCAGAATCAAAATTCATATAGAAGATTGTGATAAATAGACACCATCCCTATTCGACGTAGCAAATTTTGTGCTCGGTACAAATCTTCAGAAGGGTGACGAGACAATGGCATTAAGGTCGTCTGGATGGGAGAATTATCCCTTGACGTACGAGCGGATAAAATATGCTGCCCTCGATGCACGTGTGAGTTTCGAAATAGCTGCGAGGTCCAAAGAGCTTGTTGTGAAGCCATCTCCCATAGAAAATGAGAAGAAGAAGAAGAAGAAGAAGAAGAAGCGGCACTAGCAGCAGGGCATTATGGATGGATGAACTATTTCCTCTCTTGTAAAAAAACATTTCCTCTCTCTGTATAATGATATAGATGAACTATTTTGATTGTGTGCATGTCTTTGTAACAAGTAGAGTAGCAGCATAGGCCCGCTTGACTATAAGGAATTTTTTATCTGCCTAGCTTTCTCTACCACTCCTTCTAGTGATCGGCATGTAATGCATGTGTCAGTAGACATGACAACTTGTCCATGGAAGTTGAACTACGATGACCATCACGTTTCATACACTGCCACTCGCAATTCCCACGACACCGCTCCACCCCACGACACGCACAACGTCCCCCAACATGCGCCTCACCACTCTCGGCTACACCACCCCTCTGCCTTTGTGTGCATGACATGTGGGCCAGCTGAAATGCGGCGAGCATCAAGGTTCCACAGCCACACACGATTCCCACGACACCGCTCGTACCTATGACACCACACCACACGCCCCTTCCTGCGGCTCACCCCTCTCGGCCCCACCGCCCCTCTACCTTCAGGAGCATGACATGTGGAGCAGCCACCTATCGGGTCCACTGAAGCTCGGTCCCATGGGCCCCGAGAGGTAAATGTAACCCCTGCGCCAGGCCTTGTGGTGCTACCGCTGCATGAACTAGTGCCAAACTCGAGATTTGTTTCTTACTAGCAAAATGCCCGTGTGTTGTATGGAACATCAAGATGCATTTGTATGAGTAGTTTATCTTGTGGGAGAAAAGGATGAACGAGGGAAGGAATTATTTGCAAATGTGGAGAGGGGTGTGGGTATCTTTTTGCAAAATTGCCATGGTTTCCTTCCATGGACATCTATGCCTCATAACACCCCGACGTCCAGCTGTGGCATCCTCGCCATAGCCAGGCCAGCACCGGCGGTTCAACTCGAATGAGTGAGTCACGAACGCCACCACGACAATGGCCAGCTGGGCATCTCGAACAACACCGATGCCGCTTCCCCATAGCCGACCTATGCTGGCACATGGCCGCATGCCTTTGAGCTGCGCGTCAACGTACGATGGTAGGAACGCCTCCAGGCTCGGGCTACGTAGAGTACATCATATTCACAAACCAGTATCCGTTGAGCAGGTTCCTCCTGCCCACAAGCACACGCCTATACGTATCCAACATTCCAGCCTCGTCGCCGAGTGGTACATCCTTGGGACAGTGCAAGCGGTGGGAATCTCTAGCCCGGGTCAAAGCTATGTGCCCCGGGTAGATCACTGGCTCCCGTCCGAGCTCCCACCTAACCGTCGTTGCCGTTGCATCACTGACGATTGGGAGCAGCACTCTACCGCTCATCCGGAGTGCGAGCTAGTAAACATCGTGTGGCACGTCACAACAGTCAAGCACCTCGACATGCGTCAGCCGGGTAGAGGCTTTTCTTGGCAACAAGCTCCATGGTCTCGTCCAAGATCGGTGTGGTACTGCAGTCGAACATGCGGGTAAAATACTATGGGAGCAACTGCATGTGCATGGCCTAGACACCGATGTTGGCATGGAGGAGGTGGTACTCGCTGGCGCCGCAGCATGCTACATGGCTTAGGTAGGCACCTGTTGCGACGCTCTGGCGTTGGCACCGCCATTGTCAACGCAGCTGATGATCTGGAGGAGGACGAGTAGGAAAGGAAAGGGTCTTACATGCGTGTATAGATTCATGCAAGAAATTATTTCCTAGAAATACAACCTTTGTTTACCTTTCTTTGAGGCTATAAATGACCCACACGAGGAAATCTATTAGTATAACCGTTGGATGATATTTAGTGGTGCGGGAGTATGGACCAGAGCATGGGAGGGGAGCAGGCAAGCCTCGTCCGCCGACCTGCGCCTCACCCCTCTCGGTCCCACCATCGCTCGACTTTCATGAGAATGACATGTGGGCCAGCCGGATTTAAGGTCCACATGTCATTGACTCATAGGCCGGTGCACTAAGCCACTGAAGCTCGGTCCCGTGGGCCCTGAGAGGGGGAAATGTCACTCGTGCGCCAGGCCTTGTGGTGCTCCCGCAGTATGAACTCGTGCCAAACCCGGAAGTTGTCTCTTACTACTACCAATGTGCCGACCCATGTGTTGCGATGGATCCAAAGTATATATTTAGTGGAGTGCGCTCTGAACACATTAACTATTTATTTTTCTCTAGCCTTTCCTAGCCATGCAACCAAGCCACATAAGCTTCATGGGTGCCCCCACATCATATTATTCATACTACGTTGACTTTAAAAAGGATAAATCACCCTAAACAAGATCTTCCCATTTTTTGTTCCTATGATGCTGTGTCGTGCATGTACCTAGTTGTATAGTGGTAGTACTAGTTGTAGTACAAACTTCGTACTAGTAGGCGTACTAGTACGGTGTGCTCCTACTCTTTTTTTTGCGGGAAGGAGTGATCCTACTCTATCAACGAGCCCCATCTGACACCAAATTTCTTGGATTCCGTGCTACAGCTAGATCTTCCCCTCGGTGCTGTTTTCCAATGCGGCAGGCGGGGTGCGGTTTGCCGTGGTCCGGTTTGCCGATAGTCGGTTTGATCAACTGCGGTCCCACATGAAAGTGAAAATTCTAGGCAACACGCCTTCCCTAGCTATGTGGCGTGCCGGACGGTCCATGGAGTACTCCCGATTCCCGGGCATGTGGGGGTACGACGCGAACGCAATAGTCCTTTTTCTTTTACTAGCAATGTGGTCGTGCGTTGCGACAGATCCAAAGTAGAATAGTACTTGTTCACAAACTTGAAAGAAAACTCTTTTATAAGAGTAGAGAAACGTATAAATTGTACCATTTGGTTCTGCTCCTTGGCACGTTCGATAGATAGAAATAACGATTGGAAATGCTAGGGCGGGCCTTCCCCCCCCCCAAATAAGCAATGTAGTTGCTAGGTTGGCGCAGCGTCGGTTTGGTCACATGCGGTTCGACATGCTGTAGTGTTTCTAGCAAGATGCCCATGCGTTGCACGAAGTTGATGGAAAAGGTAAGCACGACTTATAAATTGACGAATGGAGTACTAGTTACATGCATATAATTGCCTCCAAATGTGAGCAAAGGGATTGCACATGTCTGTATTGATTGGAATGAGAATGCAATAGCGTAATAAGAATTAAGGCCATGATGATGCAATCATAGTGGTGGTTACAGGAGGCAAGAAGAAGATGCATCCATCAACGTACGATCTCCTCCTCCTCGACTCAGTGCGCCGGGCCACTGACCGACGGCTTAGCAGCCGCAGCTTTTGTGGCGAGGTTAAGGTGCTTCTCAGCAAAGGTGTCCAATGCTTCCAGCCGGTTGAGGAAGGCCAACGTCGTAGCGTCCTCACCGGCCTTGTAGATACCTATGTACATGACTAACTCGTACACGTGGATGTGTAGGTCGACGAATTCTTACAGGGTAAGGCGCCTCGCAGCGAGCGCGACCTCCAGGTGGACATTCTTTGTTGCGTCGGCGGGCAGTCGCAGGGCCACTAGTGCTTGAAAGAGGTTTCGGCCATGGAGGCCGATTAGGGTGACATGCAATGAGGAGCCCGGGCGCGCGGGCTGGACGAGTTTGGCGATGTCGTCCATGAGCTTCTTGACGATCGCGAACTTGTTGATGGTGGCAAGGATCTTCTGGTCCAATTGAGAGTCGTAGCTGGCATCATTGCTGGCCATCCACCAGTCGGTCGCCAACACCGTCTGGAGACGATCCTCGGGGCCATGCTGCAGGCCAGCGTCGTCGACCATCTGGCACAGCCGCTGGCCGCTCGCGCGCATCGCCGCGATGGGTCTGGAGTGAGCACTTTTGCACTTAGTGTAGGTGCTTAGGTGCGTACGATGTGTGGTAGATGCATTGGAACAGAGGGTGCCTTTATATGAGTGCAAACTGCGTTGCATTCACCTCATGCCCCCTCTTTTCCTGGTCCTCCTCCCATTACTTCCCTCTTGCATTCATGATGCTAATTGAAGGAGGATGCACCATTGGCCGTTCAATATTTCAGGAACCGCTACCCTCTCCCTTGTCTGCATTAAACCCGTCTCGGGAACTGCGCCGCCCGCTGTCAAATTGAATAGTACTGCGCCGCCTGCTGCACGCCTGGCTGAACACGCCTCCTCGCCTCCATCAAACGCACCCGTTAAACCCGCATGCAAACCGAGAAACCTACTCCGGCCACACGTCCATTCATGAGCTGGCCGAAATTAAATAGAACGCCGGCGGAGCTCCTCCCGCCCGCCCTCAGTTTAAACGAGGCCAGACGTCGGCCAAGCTCCTACCACCCGCCCTCTATTTAAACGAGGCCAGATAGACAGAGGACAAGAATCGCACCCCTCCGCCGCTCCCCCATCTCCTCTTTCACCATTTTCTCCACTCTTCCGATGGCTTCCGAGGAGCCGTTCTCCAGCATAGTACCTGGCTGGGTGGTCCGCCAAGCCCTCCGGATACGAGCGAGGCCGCTCGGTGCTTCACCAACCTCGCTTGGCCCGACTGAGCCAGTTGCCGCCCCAAATTGGCGCGTGGTTCAGCAACTCGTCGCTCCAGTTCAGCTCGATGAGGACTGGCGAGTTTCTCCACATCAGCAAGGCAACAAGCACGGCGGCACGGGCATCGTCGCTGCTGCATCGTACCGCGCCACCAGTGTCTACGGTGGGCGCGCCTCCCGTGCCTGCGGCAGCGCCATGCAGGCAGAGACAGAAGCTGAGTGCGTGGAGAGCGACGAGTCGGTTGTCAGGTTCTCCGTGTCCGCCGCCATCATCTTGGAGAAGTAGAACATGGGAGGCCGCCGCCACTTAGGTCCCATGAAGGCCACCGCCGAGGCAATGACTGCATATACATGTGGTTTCTTTGCTGCTTCGTCTCTTCCGAGGACCTTCGTTGACCCCACAAGTGTTTGCCGGACATGAGGAAGACAAAGGGATCCACGGGTGGCCATTTAGATTAGGTATTTATTATACCACGAGAGCCGGATTAGCACCTCTTAGTTCATGTAAATGTAATGAAATCCGTCATGTTTATATGAAGTTCCGGCTCTTTTATACGAAATCCTTCATGCTTATATGAAATCAGTCTGTGTTTGCACGAATTTCCTCTGGTTGTTTAGAGTTGTGAAAATGTATGCCCCTAGCGTTGGATGTCGTCCTCTGTGGAAGGAAGCGGGAGGAAATTTGCCAGCTGCCGTTGGAGATGCTCCTATGCTGGAAATAATAGTCACAACCAATCTATTTGAGTTAATTGTGTGTATGATTCTCCCTCTATAAAAAGTTAATTGCATGTATAGTGTACATGACTTGCAGGGTGGCTACACCTTCGTATAGAAAATTAAAAAGAAACAAATCCATCCTTAATCTTGTATTCAAAGTACTCTATGGGTTCCACTGTCAGTACAGTAGCAAAAGAAGTTTATATAAAATAATAGTATATCTCTGCTCTGTACTTCTCTCTCTACTCTTATAAAAAATAGAGTTGGTGATGATGGTGTGGCTGCCATCCCGCAATATAGGCCGTCCAATTTATATCTGATGGATAGGAAGTAAACTATGGCAATTTTGTAAAAAGATACCTACTCCCCTCTCCACATTTGCAAATAAGGCCTTCCCTCGTTCATCCTTTTCTCCCACAAGATAAACTACTCATACAAATGCATCTTGATGTTCCGTGCAACGCGTGGGCATCTTGCTAGTAATATAAAAATCTAAAGTTAAAAACAGAATTCAAACTCAGTTCCTCGCGTTGCGAGCATCCCACGCTAACCAGTCACATGTTTGTTGTGGACGATGCTGGAGATATATCTCTATGTCTACTCCTATACTCCCTCCATTCCTTAATATTTGTCTTTTTCAGATTTGAAATGGGCTACCACATACAAATGTGTATATGGACATAGTTTAGAGTGTAGATTCACTCATTTTGCTCCGTATGTAGTCACTTGTTGAAATGTCTAAAAAGACAAATATTTAGGAATCGAGGGAGTAGAAAAACAGAGTTGGTGATGATGGTGTGCCTGCCATCCTGCAATATAGGCCGTCGGATTTATATCTAACGAATAGGAAGGAAACTATGGCAATTTCGCAAAGAGATACCCACACCCCTCTCCACATTTGCAAATAAGGCCTTCCCTCGATTTTCTGTTTGTCTCACAAGATAAACTACTCATACAAATGCATCTTGATGTTTCATGCAACGCACAGGCATCTAGCTAGTTTCTTTTAAAATAATTACTTCGATAATTGGGTTGAAGTGATATATTGTATGTCTGCCCCGAATGATCTCAGATTCACTAGTAGCAACTAAGAAAACGCTTCCTTGTTAATTAATAGAAAACAGGGTGAAAATTATCACATGAGGCCGGTAAAAACAAGGCACACTGGGTTCAGTGTCATCGTCACTACAACTGTGTGTGCGCGAGAAGTCTACATATCGAGGGGGCTATGGAGAGAAATACGTACGTGTCGAGTGTGTGTGACCGAGGCACATAGACACAACTAGTGTGTGTGTGTGTGTGTGCTTGAGAGAGAAACCAATTGATGGATTAAGATCAA